>NW_026895869.1:0-184180 GCF_033153095.1 Gastrolobium bilobum | reverse complement strand
GGAATGAGGTGGACCTCCGAGTTGGTAATGGAGCAAGAGTTGTTGCTCATTCTATTGGAGAAGCCGACCTCATTTTGCCTACGGGCCTTTTTCTGCATTTGAATAAATGTCTTTCTGTTCCAAGTATTTCTAGAAACATTATTTCAATTTCTTGTTTAGAACAAGATGGATTTATTTTCAGTATTAAGAATGGTACATTTTCTATCATTATGAATGATATTGTTTATGGTACTGCTACCTTAATAAATGGATTGTATGTTCTAGAAATGGGAACTGAAGTGCTCAAAATAGATGTGAAACGACCTAGGATGGATAATCAATCATATCTTTGGCACTGTAGACTAGGGCACATAAATGAAACAAGATTGTCTAGGATGCATGCAAATGGATACCTAGATTCCTTGGATTTGAAATCCTATGGACAATGTGAATCTTGTCTAGCTGGGAAAATGACTCATCACACGCCCAAAGGGCTTGAGAGTCATAGGGCTAGTGAGTTATTAGAACTCATTCACTCTGATGTATATGGCCTAATGTCTATTTAGGCTAGAGGAGGATACTTCTATTTCATTACCTTTACGGATGACAAATCAAGATTTGGGTATGTGTACCTGATGAGATATAAATCCGAAGCTTTTGAAAAGTTCAAAGAGTTTAGGAATGAAGTAGAGAAACGTGGCAAGATAATTAATACATTACGATCAGATCGTGGTGGTGAATATTTGAGCCATGAGTTTCAGGATTATCTAAGAGAGAATGGAATTCTCTCGCAGTTTACTGCTCCTTACACACCACACCAAAATAGTGTCTCCGAAAGGAGAAACAAGACCTTGTTAGACATGGTTAGGTCTATGATGAGTGAGACTCAACTTCCAAAATCGTTTTGGGGATATGCCTTAGACACAGCGGCATACCTTCTAAATAGGGTACCGTCTAAATCTGTTCAGACCACACCATATGAGATATGGAATGGTAAGAGACCCAACCTGAGTTATCTCAGGGTTTGGGGATCGCCAGCTTATGTCAAGACATTGGCATCAGACAAGCTTAATGCTAAGAGTACTAAATGTCTTTTTGTGGGGTATCCTAAAGGTACTAAAGGATACTACTTTTACTCTATGGATGAACACAAAGTGTTTGTATCCAAGAATGCTGAGTTCCTTGAGAAGGATTTGATCTCTCAAGGAGCCAGTGGGAGTAAGATTGATCTTGAAGAAGTTCAAGAACCACATGAACAGATTGAGGAACCCAAGTCTGCTCAGAAGGCGACGTTCTCTGATGGAGAAGTAAACACACAACTCCGTAGGTCTACGAGGGACATCCATCCACCTGAGAGGTATGGATTTGTGATTGAGAATCAACAAACCGTTGAGGATAATGAACCGAGTAACTACGAGGAGGCAGTCAAGGATGTTGACTCTTCCAGTTGGCTTGAAGCCATGGAATCTGAAATGGATTCGATGTATCAGAACAAGGTATGGACCTTGGTTCCTAAACCGCAAGGAATAGTTCCTATCGGTAACAAATGGGTCTTTAAAAGAAAGACTGATGCAAATGGCAAAGTTCAAACCTACAAAG
Organism: Gastrolobium bilobum; assembly: GCF_033153095.1. Lineage (NCBI taxonomy): Eukaryota > Viridiplantae > Streptophyta > Magnoliopsida > Fabales > Fabaceae > Gastrolobium > Gastrolobium bilobum. Next base: position 182,602 of record NW_026895869.1, on the reverse strand, counting down.
CTAGGTTGGTGGCGAAAGAATATCGTCAAAGACAAGGAGTTGACTATGATGAAACTTTCTCACCAGTTGCCATGATCAAATCTATAAGGATCATGCTTGCGATAGCAGCATATCACGACTATGAAATTTGGCAAATGGATGTCAAGACCGCCTTCTTGAATGGGTTCTTGAAGGAGGAAGTGTACATGACACAACCATAAGGCTTTGTAATCAAAGATCAGGAGCATATGGTATGCAAACTTCAAAGGTCGATATATGGGCTAAAGCAAGCATCAAGGAGTTGGAATATTCGTTTTGATGAGGTCGTTAGGAGTAACGGTTTCATCAAGAACGAGGATGAACCTTGTGTTTACAGGAAGGTTAGTGGGAGTAATGTTGTCTTCCTAGTACTTTATGTAGATGACATATTGCTTATAGGAAATGACATCCCCACATTACAAACAACGAAAGAGTGGCTTTCAGAAAGCTTCACCATGAAGGATTTGGGAGAGGCGGCCTTTATACTTGGTATAAATATCTATAGAGATAGATCAAACAGGCTGCTGGGTTTATCTCAATCCACGTACATTGACAAGATGCTAAAGAGGTTTAGCATGGAAGGGCGAAAAGGGGTTTTCTACCTGTCAGTCATGGGATACATCTTTCAAAGGCTATGTGTCCTAAGTCACAGCCTGAGAAGGATCGCATGAGTTGAATTCTATACGCTTCGGCTATTGGGTCCATCATGTATGCCATGATATGTACGAGACTAGATGTCTCATATGCTTTAAGCATTACGAGCAGATACCAGTCTGACCATGGAGAGGGTCACTGGACGGCAGTCAAGACCATCCTTAAATACTTGAGAAGAACTAAGGATGTGTTTCTGGTCTATGGTGGGGTTAATGAGCTTACAGTGAAAGGGTTCACTGATGCCAGCTTTCAGAGTGACAAAGATGACTGCAAGTCACAGTCAGGGTTCGTATTCACCTTAAATGGTGGGGCAGTATCTTGGAAGAGTTTCAAGCAGGAGACAACAGCAGATTCAACGACAAAAGCTGAATACATAGCTGCTTCAGAAGCGGCTAAGGAGGCCGTGTGGATCAAGAAGTTCATATATAAACTTAGGGTGGTTCCAAGCGTGGATGAGCCCATACAGTTGCTGTGCGACAACACTAGAGCCATTGCGCAGTCAAAGGAACCTAGGTCTCATCAAAGATCTAAGCACGTGCTCCGCAGATATCACCTGATTAGAGAAATCATTGATAGAATGGATGTAAAGATGGATTATGTTCCCACAGATGATAACTTGGCCGATTCTCTGACAAAGGCTGTTTCTCAGATAAAACATGATAGTCATTATGAGGCTTTGGGTATACGACTTAGGTCAGATTGGCTCTAGGCCAAGTGGGAGCTTGTTAGTATTTGGGCGTCCTAGAGACAATCTTATGATTAAATAAGGACAGAGATGTAGACCTTTTTAATATTGTCGCAAATAAATAAAAACATTCTTTATCTTGTTTCATAATTATGTCTCGATATTAATATTAATATATTATGAATAACTTGATAAACCCCGTGGAATAAAATAGGTATCTCTTGAGTATCTGTGATGAGATCACAATCATGAGGATTCAAGAATACCAGATGTTTATTCCTAATTTTATGTTCCTAGTCTAGAGATACTGAGAATGGGGTCAGTAATCTCGGGTAAGACTAGCACGACTTATCTATTTGTATATGGATACAAGGTATAGACCTCATGTGCTACAGATATGGAGATGTCTTAGCTAAAGTCGTGGGTGAACCTATAAGGGTATAGCTCGCACTGAACGGACCCACAAAGAGACTCTATGAGGAACTCTCACAGAGAGTATCATTAGAGTAGTCTCTTTATATTTGGGTATGTCTTTCCTAAGACCATAAGTTATTACCTAGACTGTGTTCTAGAAGGCATGCTTTGATTGTGCACCTCGTCTGCCTGAAACATGGAGACTCATAGGTATACTGTTGGGCTTGTCCTGAAAGAACACAGGGCTAGGGTGATAAGCTGAAGGAATTCATCAAATCTCTGTGAGAGATTAGGTTATCTGTAAACCGGAGAAATCGGGATGACATTTACATGGACTCGGGAATCTATGCATAGTAAAAGAGATCATGAGATGATCTGCCTTTAGAGTCTGTAAATTGAAGATTCCCTATTTCGAATAAAGCTTACCCTAAACTGCAGGGGTTGATACGCTTCCTTACCCTAGGTTTTATGGGAAGGTAACCGAGACGAAAGGAAATATATACGGCAACCAAATATGTTTAATAGGATGATCAAATCATTAATCTAACTAGTTCTGGGGCAACAAAGCATTGCTAGTGCTCTGTGTTGTCATTAGATGGGTTGTGGGCTTATTGGGCCCAAGCCCATTTATGTCAGTGGCTAAGTTGGACCTAATGGGTCACACACAAACACCTAATTGTCTAGATGCTCTAGCATTAAAGGTATTGGGCCTAATAATAGTTATTAGCCCAAGAAGTTGTTTGGAACTCCACCTAAAGGGGTGGAGGGCGCATGGTTCATTGTAATGGGCTTGGATAGTCCAAGACATTACTAATTAATTTAATTAGTTAAATTAATTATCAAATATTTAAATTTTGAATTTTGGAATTCGAAATTTGAATTTTGAAATTTTGAATTTTGAATTTGAATTTCGAAATTCGAAATTTGAATTTGAATTTTGAATTTTGAATTTTGAATTTTGAAATTTGGATTTTGAATTCGAATTTTGAAATTTGAATTTTGAAATTTGAAATTTTGAATTTTGAATTTGAATGTTTGAACATTTGAATTTGAATATTTGAGTGTTTGAATTCAAATATTTGAATTTGAATTTGAATTTGAATTGCCTATGAAAGGTTGTTTCATAACAAAAGGATAAGATGAGATCTTGTTGGAACAAATCACTAGTATCATGAGAGAATCTTTTGGACAAGATCCAAGGCCATATATGGCGCTGATTTGGGTTGTTGGTGAGCAAGATTTGCTCATCAAAATCAGCTTCAGAAGATTCAGTCAATTGGGAGAAAATCTGAGTGAGTTGATTCAAATTTGAATGCAACTACTCAGATGTATCTGGTCACCTTTTTGGGCTATATGGGGCGCACCATATAGCTGATCTTATGAAGATTTCTGATCAGAATTTTGAATAGGTTTTGAACCAATTCTCAAGAGAATATTCTAGGAGACTGTTAGCAATTTTTGAAATAAAACAGCTCCACTTCTCTCTCTCCAATCTGGCGCCTAATGATCAGATTTTTAGGAGAAAAATCTGATTGGTATTTTATTTTAAATATTCTCCTCTTATGCGCCTATGTGATCAGTTGTTCCTCCAAGGGTTTTTCTGAAAACCTAGCCTATTCTCTCCTCTCTCCTGCGCCACTTGTGAAGCTTTCACATTGAGAGCTTCACTTTTTCAAACACTTTCTCCTAGCCTCCATCTTCACACATAGAGCGCCTAGCAAGCCTCTTTGTGGTGATCATCCGGTGGCTTCACAAGAAGGAGTTCTTGTACCTAGACGAGTGGGTGGTGTGGATCAACGCTAGAGGGTCTGAACCCTTCAAACCGGCCTTGATCATCTGGTGATTTCACGAACAAGGTAACATCATGCTTTCCTAAAGCATGATCTTGATGTGCATGTATATTCCGCAAAGAAAATTTTTGTTTTTCCCTCTTGCATGCATCGGCCTTCAAGGCCATTTCGAACTTTCATTAGTGTGGGTCTGATCAGCACATTCCTTCGTGTTATATGTGTGGTCATTATAAGACGCCCTCGTGACAACCCTGGAGCACCAAATGCTAGTCCTTAGACTGAGGTTGTGGTTGCAGTGTTGATTACTCCACAGACATAGATGTTATAAGTAAAATTGATGTAATTGAGGGCTCAGTGAGAGCGATTGAAAGTATGACTAATCATTTTTGGTGGAATGCTACCATAGTTTAAATTGTGGACTTATGGTTGGTAGGTATGATTGAAATGAGTTAATATTGTGATAATGATGTTAGTGAATCTTTCCTATATGTAGGGAGTGGTTAAAACAATTGGATATACATGGGATTAGTGGTATGACTATAACATGGTGAGTACCTTGGAATCCAAATGGATTTATGAAAGTTCGAATATGGATGCTTATGTGTAAGCTTAGTCAAACTATGTTTGTAAGTCCCTGTGGAGGGCACACGCTATGATGAACTAAGATGTTTGAATGTAGAAAGAGTTGGAATATTTTATGTTCGACTAGAAGTTATAAGTCCCTGATAGGTGGTGTACGCTTGAATAAATTGGGGTGGTTAATGTAGAGAAACAAATGGAATATTTGATGTCTAATCCTAAGGGATTTGACCACTTGAAATTATTGTGCTGGTGAATTGTCAGTTTGAGAGTACCTTAAGATGACTATCATAATGACGTATTAGGTGTTCAATGTCGAAACATGGGATTTTATTCCATGATGAATTAATGTTGATTGAACATAAGTGAATAGATCATAATGTTGATAGAGTACAATGTATTAAATTGAGAAAAATGGCCACTGATGGCATTGAACAAAACCTATTGAGGTTGTGATTGTCCCAAAATGGGATGATGGTTTGACTTGACAGATGTGTCATAAGAGAAACAATTGTGATATAAGAATGTATAACTAAATGATATGCACTAAGAGTATAAGGACGTTTTGTAATGTCGGATAGTTGTGATTTGTTATGATGTGATCTGATTATATGTGTGCATTGATGTATAGGATTTTACTTGGGAATGGCTCCTTGGTGGAGGTTCAGGGAGAATAATGCATAAGAGAATTGATCCATGAGGGATGTCTCTTGGAAATCTCATGAGAGGAATACTATAATTTGAAATGACTTAATTGCTAGGGGATATTTGAAATAGGCCATAACAATATAGAAATTGCATGATGATGTGTACACACACACACACATATATATATACTATGATAATGAGAAGGATAATGATCCTGTGATGGCCTAAATGCCAGTATATGTATATATGTCTTTGGTGAAGGTCTGAGTGCCTATATATGTATCTGTGTTGTATTGAATTCTTAGTAAAAGAACTGTGATGATAAATGAAATCCCTATGAGGGGAAGTGTTTGAAGAGATTGTCTCTTTGGAGTGTCATTGGACGTTGAATCTGGTATGGGATTCATGATGGAGTCCCGATGTACAAGTTACACAATAGTATACATGTTGGTAATAATGTGACAATAAAGGTTGTCCTGGGTTTCCCTTGTGGATTAAATCCTAAGAGGTGTTGCTCTTGGAAGTCCCAGGCGAGCACCGCTCGAAGTTGAGACTTACCTTGCGGTCCTTGATCGCTGACTGCGTGGACTAGTAATTGTTGGCACTCCTTGTGTCGTAGAGAAGTATTGAGAGAAAAGTGATGGTGTTTCAATGAAATAGAAATTCTACAGTCACATAAAGGAAGGATTATTAAGAAGGTTTATGGATTACTCTACGGTGTTGAGCATAGTTGCTATGAGTCATGTTAGACAATGGATTAGAACTGTAACCGAGTACGGGTACTGTTAAGAGTTGTGAAATATGTGCCGATGTATGAGAAAGATGATGGAATCGGGTGGTAATGATTATGTTATGGACTAGGACTGATGATTAGCCAAGTAAAATAAAAAGGCAAACTGAAGAATCATATTGAATGATGAATGAGTAGACTAATGTGTGGATAACCTCTTGTGTTTATACAAAACATATTGTGCCATTAAATACGGATGTGGTATGAATTTTGTTATCTCTGTGCGGCTTATATGCCCGGAGTGTGTGTCTATCTCCGTATGGATTATGTTCCCGGAGACTAGTATTATCTTGTATAAGTAATGTGATAGGAAAAGTAGGATGTGTCAGTGGGACTGTAGTACCGCTGATAGTGTGTTACCTCTTCTTGCGTGAATTATAAGGACAGATTCTCTGATCGGTGGGTAATTGCACCTGGGGCCATGAGGACAGCAAGAGCTCGAGAGGTTAAACTCGGGATGTTTTTACCCACAGCATTGGAGGATTGTATCGTATGAGGAACGCAAGAGGTGGATTAGGAAAATCCTAAGTGAATAATGGTGTGTTAAATGGAATACAATATGTGAGTTTCCATGAGATGGTATTTTGAAGTATGATGTTTGATTACTTAGAGATGTGTAGGTGAATATACCAAGTGTGAGAATATGAAAATTGAGAAATAAATTGCAGAAGCCTCACCCTATGTGAAGGGAATAGAGAATTGTGTAATACTGATGGATTGAGTCAAGGTCTTCTGGGAAGACTTGTGATGAAGAGATGTTAAGTTGGTGGCCTGATGGCCTTTCATAAGAGGTAAACGTGATGGAGTCAAGTATCAATGTGTGACGACCACTGGTCAATAAAATTTGTGTTAAGGAAATAAAAGTGTGTGGTCTCTGCCTTGGTGGTAGAGTTACTAATGGAGTATTGCATAGGTGATGTATGGTGAGAGACGTGTTGGAAATACACAATATTGATGTTGTTTTGGCTAGGTACCATGATATATGATCATGAGGTTGTAGTAATTTGAAATACTTTGAGAGACTTGTATACCACTGATATTGAATTGTGAGAGTAGTGACATTGATGAACTTAGTTCCTTATGATAGGACGAGTAAGTTATAGAAATCCCCCATGTGATGGGACTTAATTGCAAGTGATGTGATATGATATGTTTGAATGGCACATAAATGATGAAAAGAAATGCTTATGAAATTGAAGGATACATGAAGGAAATGCGTGTGGGATCTATATTGAGATTATAGAATAAGATGTAAACCTAGTAGTTGATGGAAATCTTAGGCATAGTGCCTTTAAAGTGAAAACCAATGATAAATTGTATGTTGATCCTTGAGATGGCTAAGTTAATGGCAGGTGTGGTCTTATATGTAGAAAATCATGAGTGAAATTGGTGGTTTAAGGATCTGAATTGGCCAATGTTATAAATAGAAATTGTAATGTGTGATCCATATAATAACAGTGAAATGTGTTGAGAAATTGGTTCGCCAAAGTGTTTTGGTGGAAGTTAGTAAACCTGAAAGGTCTAATGCAAGTGTAAGGTACAGGAATGGTGTTTGTGTGTATTAGGTGCAGGATTGAAATTGCACGTTGTAGGTTGAGAACCTGAGGAAAATGTATGTGTATTCAACTTGTGGCTAAATGCCGTAAATGGGGATTGTCCCCTCAGAAAATGGAATTGCAAATGAGCGTGAACTAGATGTTGACTCAGTTAATTGCACTGAGAAGCTGTTGAGAGTCCATAACAGTGTGAAATGTGGAATATAATGTATAGAGAAACTGGTTGTTGGATACAGTTAGACTATGTGATGAGTGTTTCTAAAAAGGAATTCCCTGATGAAAGTGCTAGAGTTCACTGGAATAAAATTAAACCGATGGTTAAGTATAGGACGAAATGTGTCAGTGATTGATAGTTTCCTGTAAGGCACGAAGTGTATTAGAATAGATGTGATCCTATGTGGATCTGTTGACGAGCTAAACATGTTAGCAAAATCTTCAAAAAGAAATTTTGGGGTCTATATGTAATATAACCCAACTTGTGAAAATGAAATAGTGATGCAGTTGAAAATTGCAACTGCGATGTATGCTCCGGTTGTTCACATATGGTGGCACCGGATGATGTTGAAATCGGGAAGGATTAAAGACTCCCATTGGGCCTTTGAAATGCTGGGCCATGGAGAAATGAGGCTCAAAAGCCAGAAAATTGTGAGGTAAATGATTCAGTGTGAAGCCCGTATGCTTGGGAAATGCTACTTGGGAACGGGAGACTGAGATTCTCCGGCTGTATCCTGAGTTAGCATGTAAGTATAACTTAATTTTGCGGACAAAATTCTAAAAAGGTGGGGTGGATATAACACCTCGTAAATCTAAATATGAAATTATATGCTATAATGTGGGTTAAAAAGGGAAGGATTAGTGAAAATTCGGAAATTAAGGCAAAACTGGGTGAAAAGGGCAAAATGGTAATTTACCAAACACGTAACCCGAGGTATGAAAAATTGCGTAGAAGACCTAAAATGATAAAAATAATGTCGGAAATGGATTCAGGACGAAAAATCGAGTGAATAGGAAAGTTTTGAAAATTTTGATGAATAGTGATTTTACCGGTGTAAAAATACTGCGGTATAATGGTACCGATAAAAGTGAAAATTTTATGAATATTTTTAGGAAACAAAAATATGTCTAGAACCAGAAAAATACGTAGATTGTGAAATTGTAGTTGAAATTGATGTTTGAATCAAAGTTAAATCGTGTGTGGGACTCGCCCCACCAAAAGTCACTTAAATCCCTTATTTTCTCTCTCTCCCTCACGCCTTTTCTTTCTCTCCCTCTCTCCTCTCTTTCCTTTCTTCTTCGACGGCAGCACCTCCATGGGAGGGAGGGGAGTTTGTTTTGATTGTTGCCAACTTGAAATCTAGCCACCAAATCAATAGAGTTCCAACATCAAAGTTGTTTGCATTGAGGTTGAGAGTATGTGTCCCTTCTTGAGAGAGTCTTGAAAGTGAGTGTGTGATGAGATCTTCCATGGTGAAGGGGTGGCGGTTTTGTGGATTTTGAGGGCCATTGATGGTGCTTTGGCTTGAGTGGAGGCTTGATTATCACTCCTTGGACCACTTGCAAGCTATTGGTGGTAAGGTTTCTCACCCTCACTTGGTTTTTGGTGAGATCATAATATTGATGAGGGTTTTGAAGTTGTATGTTGAGTGATGATAGTTAGGAGCTTCAAATGATATGTCTCCTTTGTAATTAAATGCTAAGAATGACAAATGATGCTGATTGATACAGTAAAATTTATGATGATGTGGGAATTTTAACTTAGGCAAATTTTGTGTTGAGTTTTCAAGACTTTGTGAAATTGGTATAAGGTGTAATTGAATAATTGAATTATGGACTATTGGTATATGTAAATAATAGGATTATATGATGAGTATAAGTGTTGAATTGGATTGAGAACCTTGTTGCATGGTTCCTTGTGATTTTCGAACCATGTTGTGGGAAGGAAGAATTGAAGTCAAAATATGGTTTTAATCAATGGTTGATACATGGTTTGATGTAGTGAAATTGAAAGGAGAAATGTTGGATGTGTTGTGTGTGTGAGATTTCAACCATATTAAAGGAAATAAAGAAAATAATGTGAAAATGTGGTATAACCAATGAGAGATGCCTTAGTGCATAAATGGTGAGTTAGTTTAATGACTAAAATGGTTGAAGTGAAAAAGCTAAAAAGTTAAAGAAACTTAACCTTTAAGTCTTTGAAAATTGTTAAAGTTGTCATCTTTTCCTTTTTTCTCTCAAAACCCATGACACCTTCATCTTTCCTTCTTCTCCATGACTGCGAGCTTTGGTGAGGGAAAGAGCTTGAGAGAACTTATTTTCTTCTCTTACTGAACTAGAACATTCTCCATCATAATATATTTTTCACCCAACAGCTTTTGACCTAACAAAAGTCTAACAGAGGAAGAAAGATATCAAATGTCTAGAAAATAACTAACCAGATTAGTAGTTTACCTTGTGCTATTTATAACAATCCTAATTCTGAAACTGTGTGAATTTGACAGTTACGTGAGACAGTGTGTAAATTCTGTGACTGTTAAGGAAATTTTGACAGTTGAATCATGAAACTATCATGATAATAGATGTGAGGGCACAATTCATGCCTAACAAGTCAATTAGGACCTAAAAACAACATAAGTTGTGTTTAGAGACATAAATGCCAAATTTGTGATAACAGGGGTATTTTGATAATTTTGCAAACTAGGTCTGAACTGAGTTCTGACAGTCTAGTAAAAATCCCTGGTGAATTTTAAGAGATATAAATGTCTATAAATTAATTAAATGATGTGTAGAATAATTTAAATAATTAGGTCAAAGTTTAAGGAAATTCAAAGTCAAAACTATGTAAAAGTAAGCTTAAACTTTACAACTAAGTTTAATCTTTGGTCAAAGATGAATGTCTTGCTTTGTTTGCTATTTATTATGTGTAATTATGTTATTATATAATTGGTGGGTCAAAGATTCAAGTGTGTGATGTGTAAAGTAAAAACCAACAGAAATTAAGTTACTTTTTGCATGTAAAAGTCAAATTTTGTGTGCTATGCTTTCTTTTTCAGTGCAACTTGATTCTTCCTTGTTTATGTATCACATTCCACGCCATTTTCAAGTGTAATCAGCCCAAGAAAGTTTTAATAAAAGGTTAAAGTCATAACCAATGACAATTAAGTTACTTTATGCTTTAAAAAAAGTCAAAAACGGTGGTTTGTGTGGTTTTCTCCAACCAAGTCGGTTCCTTCCCTTTTCTTTGTGCAATCCACGAAAGTTTGGCTGATTGGAAGTGTAGGAGTCTTCTCTTGGAAGTTAACTTAAAGTTTGATAAAAATATCTAAGTGAAAAAGCTAAAAAGTTAAAGAAACTTAACCTTTAAGTCTTTGAAAATTGTCAAAGTTGTCATCTTTTCTTTTTTTCTCTCAAAACCCATGACACCTTCATCTTTCCTTCTTCTCCATGACTGTGAGCTTTGGTGAGGGAAAGAGCTTGAGAGAACTTATTTTCTTCTCTTACTGAACTAGAACATTCTCCATCATAATATATTTTTCACCCAACAGCTTTTGACCCAACAAAAGTCTAACAAAGGAAGAAAGATATCAAATGTCTAGAAAATAACTAACCAGATTAGTAGTTTACCTTGTGCTATTTATAACAATCCTAATTCTGAAACTGTGTGAATTTGACAGTTACGTGAGACAGTGTGTAAATTCTGTGACTGTTAAGGAAATTTTGACAGTTGAATCATGAAACTATCATGATAATAGATGTGAGGGCACAATTCATGCCTAACAAGTCAATTAGGACCTAAAAACAACATAAGTTGTGTTTAGAGACATAAATGCCAAATTTGTGATAACATGGGTATTTTGATAATTTTGCAAACTAAGTCTGAACTGAGTTCTGACAGTCTTGTAAAATTCCCTGGTGAATTTTAAGAGATTTAAATGTCTATAAATTAATTAAATGATGTGTAGAATAATTTAAATAATTAGGTGAAAGTTTAAGGAAATTCAAAGTCAAAACTATGTAAAAGTAAGCTTAAACTTTACAACTAAGTTTAATCTTTGGTCAAAGATGAATGTCTTGCTTTGTTTGCTATTTATTATGTGTAATTATGTTATTATATAATTGGTTTGTCAAAGATTCAAGTGTGTGATGTGTAAAGTAAAAACCAACAGAAATTAAGTTACTTTTTACATGTAAAAGTCAAATTTTGTGTGCTATGCTTTCTTTTTCAGTGCAACTTGATTCTTCCTTGTTTATGTATCATATTCCACGCCATTTTCAAGTGTAATCAGCCCAAGAAAGTTTTAATGAAAGGTTAAAGTCATAACCAATGACAATTAAGTTACTTTATGCTTTAAAAAAAGTCAAAAATGGTGGTTTGTGTGGTTTTCTCCAACCAAGTCGGTTCCTTCCCTTTTCTTTGTGCAATCCACGAAAGTTTGGCTGATTGGAAGTGTAGGAGTCTTCTCTTGGAAGTTAGCTTAAAGTTTGATAAAAATATCTAAGTGAAAAAGCTAAAAAGTTAAAGAAACTTAACCTTTAAGTCTTTGAAAATTGTCAAAGTTGTCATCTTTTCTTTTTTTCTCTCAAAACCCATGACACCTTCATCTTTTCTTCTTCTCCATGACTGTGAGCTTTGGTGAGGGAAAGAGCTTGAGAGAACTTATTTTCTTCTCTTACTGAACTAGAACATTCTCCATCATAATATATTTTTCACCCAACAGCTTTTGAACCAACAAAAGTCTAACAGAGGAAGAAAGATATCAAATGTCTAGAAAATACCTAACCAGATTAGTAGTTTACCTTGTGCTATTTATAACAATCCTAAGTCTGAAACTGTGTGAATTTGACAGTTACGTGAGACAGTGTGTAAATTCTGTGACTGTTAAGGAAATTTTGACAGTTGAATCATGAAACTATCATGATAATAGATGTGAGGGCACAATTCATGCCTAACAAGTCAGTTAGGACCTAAAAACAACATAAGTTGTGTTTAGAGACATAAATGCCAAATTTGTTATAACAGGGGTATTTTGATAATTTTGCAAACTAAGTCTGAACTGAGTTCTGACAGTCTAGTACAATTCCCTGGTGAATTTTAAGAGATATAAATGTCTATAAATTAATTAAATGATGTGTAGAATAATTTAAATAATTAGGTCAGAGTTTAAGGAAATTCAAAGTCAAAATTATGTAAAAGTAAGCTTAAACTTTACAACTAAGTTTAATCTTTGATCAAAGATGAATGTCTTGCTTTGTTTGCTATTTATTATGTGTAATTATGTTATTATATAATTGGTTGGTCAAAGATTCAAGTGTGTGATGTGTAAAGTAAAAACCAACAGAAATTAAGTTACTTTTTGCATGTAAAAGTCAAATTTTGTGTGTTATGCTTTCTTTTTCAGTGCAACTTGATTCTTCCTTGTTTATGTATCATATTACACACCATTTTCAAGTGTAATCAGCCCAAGAAAGTTTTAATGAAAGGTTAAAGTCATAACCAATGAGAATTAAGTTACTTTATGCTTTACAAAAAGTCAAAAATGGTGGTTTGTGTGGTTTTCTCCAACCAAGTCGGTTCCTTCCCTTTTCTTTGTGCAATCCACGAAAGTTTGGCTGATTGGAAGTGTAGGAGTCTTCTCTTGGAAGTTAACTTAAAGTTTGATAAAAATATCTAAGTGAAAAAGCTAAAAAGTTAAAGAAACTTAACCTTTAAGTCTTTGAAAATTGTTAAAGTTGTCATCGTTTCTTTTTTTCTCTCAAAACCCATGACACCTTCATCTTTCCTTCTTCTCCATGATTGCGAGCTTTGGTGAGGGAAAGAGCTTGAGAGAACTTATTTTCTTCTCTTACTGAACTAGAACATTCTCCATCATAATATATTTTTCACCCAACAGCTTTTGACCCAACAAAAGTCTAACAGTGGAAGAAAGATATCAAATGTCTAGAAAATAACTAACCAGATTAGTAGTTTTCCTTGTGCTATTTATAACAATCCTAATTCTGAAACTGTGTGAATTTGACAGTTACGTGAGACAGTGTGTAAATTCTGTGACTGTTAAGGAAATTTTGACAGTTGAATCATGAAACTATCATGATAATAGATGTGAGGGCACAATTCATGCCTAACAAGTCAATTTGGACCTAAAAACAACATAAGTTGTGTTTAGAGACATAAATGCCAAATTTGTGATAACAGGGGTATTTTGATAATTTTGCAAACTAAGTCTGAACTGAGTTCTGACAGTCTTGTAAAATTCCCTGGTGAATTTTAAGAGATATAAATGTCTATAAATTAATTAAATGATGTGTAGAATAATTTAAATAATTAGGTCAAAGTGTAAGGAAATTCAAAGTCAAAACTATGTAAAAGTAAGCTTAAACTTTACAACTAAGTTTAATCTTTGGTCAAAGATGAATGTCTTGCTTTGTTTGCTATTTATTATGTGTAATTATGTTATTATATAATTGGTTGGTCAAAGATTCAAGTGTGTGATGTGTAAAGTAAAAACCATCAGAAATTAAGTTACTTTTTACATGTAAAAGTCAAATTTTGTGTGCTATGCTTTCTTTTTCAGTGCAACTTGATTCTTCCTTGTTTTATGTATCATATTCCACGCCATTTTCAAGTGTAATCAGCCCAAGAAAGTTTTAATGAAAGGTTAAAGTCATAACCAATGACAATTAAGTTACTTTATGCTTTAAAAAAAGTCAAAAATGGTGGTTTGTGTGGTTTTCTCCAACCAAGTCGGTTCCTTCCCTTTTCTTTGTGCAATCCACGAAAGTTTGGCTGATTGGAAGTGTAGGAGTCTTCTCTTGGAAGTTAACTTAAAGTTTGATAAAAATATCTAAGTGAAAAAGCTAAAAAGTTAAAGAAACTTAACCTTTAAGTCTTTGAAAATTGTCAAAGTTGTCATCTTTTCTTTTTTTCTCTCAAAACCCATGACACCTTCATCTTTCCTTCTTCTCCATGACTGTGAGCTTTGGTGAGGGAAAGAGCTTGAGAGAACTTATTTTCTTCTCTTACTGAACTAGAACATTCTCCATCATAATTTTTTTTTCACCCAACAGCTTTTGACCCAACAAAAGTCTAACAGAGGAAGAAAGATATCAAATGTCTAGAAAATAACTAACCAGATTAGTAGTTTACCTTGTGCTATTTATAACAATCCTAATTCTGAAACTGTGTGAATTTGACAGTTACGTGAGACAGTGTGTAAATTCTGTGACTGTTAAGGAAATTTTGACAGTTGAATCGTGAAACTATCTTGATAATAGATGTGAGGGCACAATTCATGCCTAACAAGTCAATTAGGACCTAAAAACAACATAAGTTGTGTTTAGAGACATAAATGCCAAATTTGTGATAACAGGGGTATTTTGATAATTTTGCAAACTAAGTTTGAACTGAGTTCTGACAGTCTAGTAAAATTCCCTGGTGAATTGTAAGAGATATAAATGTCTATAAATTAATTAAATGATGTGTAGAATAATTTAAATAATTAGGTCAAAGTTTAAGGAAATTCAAAGTCCAAACTATGTAAAAGTAAGCTTAAACTTTACAACTAAGTTTAATCTTTGGTCAAAGATGAATGTCTTGCTTTGTTTGCTATTTATTATGTGTAATTATGTTATTATATAATTGGTTGGTCAAAGATTCAAGTGTGTGATGTGTAAAGTAAAAACTACCAGAAATTAAGTTACTTTTTACATGTAAAAGTCAAATTTTGTGTGCTATGCTTTCTTTTTCAGTGCAACTTGATTCTTCCTTGTTTATGTATCATATTCCACGCCATTTTCAAGTGTAATCAGCCCAACAAAGTTTTAATGAAAGGTTAAAGTCATAACCAATGAGAATTAAGTTACTTTATGCTTTAAAAAAAGTCAAAAACGGTGGTTTGTGTGGTTTTCTCCAACCAAGTCGGTTCCTTCCCTTTTCTTTGTGCAATCCACGAAAGTTTGGCTGATTGGAAGTGTAGGAGTCTTCTCTTTGAAGTTAACTTAAAGTTTGATAAAAATATCTAAGTGAAAAAGCTAAAAAGTTAAAGAAACTTAACCTTTAAGTCTTTGAAAATTGTTAAAGTTGTCATCTTTTCTTTTTTTTCTCTCAAAACCCATGACACCTTAATCTTTCCTTCTTCTCCAAGACTGTGAGCTTTGGTGAGGGAAAGGGCTTGAGAGAACTTATTTTATTCTCTTACTGAACTAGAACATTCTCCATCATAATATATTTTTCACCCAACAGCTTTTGACCCAACAAAAGTCTAACAGAGGAAGAAAGATATCAAATGTCTAGAAAATAACTAACCAGATTAGTAGTTTACCTTGTGCTATTTATAACAGTCCTAATTCTGAAACTGTGTGAATTTGACAGTTGCGTGAGACAGTGTGTAAATTCTGTGACTGTTAAGGAAATTTTGACAGTTGAATCATGAAACTATCATGATAATAGATGTGAGGGCACAATTCATGCCTAACAAGTCAATTTGGACCTAAAAACAACATAAGTTGTGTTTAGAGACATAAATGCCAAATTTGTGATAACAGGGGTATTTTGATAATTTTGCAAACTAAGTCTGAACTGAGTTCTGACAGTCTAGTAAAATTCCCTGGTGAATTTTAAGAGATATAAATGTCTATAAATTAATTAAATGATGTGTAGAATAATTTAAATAATTAGGTCAGAGTTTAAGGAAATTCAAAGTCAAAATTATGTAAAAGTTAGCTTAAACTTTACAACTAAGTTTAATCTTTGGTCAAAGGTGAATGTCTTGCTTTGTTTGCTATTTATTATGTGTAATTATGTTATTATATAATTGGTTGGTCAAAGATTCAAGTGTGTGATGTGTAAAGTAAAAACCAACAGAAATTAAGTTACTTTTTACATGTAAAAGTCAAATTTTGTGTGTTATGCTTTCTTTTTCAGTGCAACTTGATTCTTCCTTGTTTATGTATCATATTCCACACCATTTTCAAGTGTAATCAGCCCAAGAAAGTTTTAATTAAAGGTTAAAGTCATAACCAATGAGAATTAAGTTACTTTATGCTTTACAAAAAGTCAAAAATGGTGGTTTGTGTGGTTTTCTCCAACCAAGTCGGTTCCTTCCCTTTTCTTTGTGCAATCCACGAAAGTTTGGCTGATTGGAAGTGTAGGAGTCTTCTCTTGGAAGTTAACTTAAAGTTTGATAAAAATATCTAAGTGAAAAAGCTAAAAAGTTAAAGAAACTTAACCTTTAAGTCTTTGAAAATTGTTAAAGTTGTCATCTTTTCATTTTTTCTCTCAAAACCCATGACACCTTCATCTTTCCTTCTTCTCCATGACTGTGAGCTTTTGTGAGGGAAAGAGCTTGAGAGAACATATTTTCTAGCCATTATTTCAAGAAAGTTTCAACATGAAAAAGATTCCTTGTGAGCTTGTGAGCAAAAGCCCTAAAACCATACACCTTCTAGCCTTGTTTTGAGTGAGATATTGTCTCCTAAAGGTAGCTATATAAGGTAATTTCTAACAACTTTGTTGATTTGATGATGATTTATGAACATTTGTGTTCTTGTGTTCAACATGAATTTCTATGTATGTTGATGATGAATTTTGAAGTGATTTTGTTTTGGAAGTTGGTTGTTTAATTTTGTAAATCAAAGATAACATCTTGAATTCTTAAAAAATTGCAAGAATCAAACCTAACCCTAACCTTTCAAATTCGGCTATGAATAGTAAATTAGGGTTTGATATGGTTTTATGATGTTTACATGTTAATTGATGTGGTGTGGTGTTTAATTCATGATTTAAAGTTTAATTAATGATTTATATGTTAAAAAAATGCATACAAAGTGTTAGTGTTCAAGTTGTAATTTTGACTATGCATACTAAGTGTATAATAATGATGTGTTGATATGTGATTAATGATGAAATTAAGGTTGTGTGATGTTTTGTTAATGAATTGTGTGATGAAAATCCAAAGAAATCCTAAATCTTTAACTATGCATCAATTCGGCCATGTGTAGTTAATTTAGGGTTTGTGTGTAAAATGATTAAATTAGTGTATGTAACGTGGATTCAATGAGTACTTAAGTGATTGGTTCCATTGAATTAAAGATTGTATGAAAGAAAATTAAGAAACATTAACCTATACAATTCGGCCATGTTAGGTTAATAGGGTAATAGTTGTGTTTAATTCATATTGAGTGATGTGATATGTTATTCACTGGCGGACCCAGGTTGACGCAAATGTCTGCAAGTGCAGACATAAATATTGTCATTTTATTTTTATTTTTTTGCAGGTTATTATTTGTTTCTTGGTTCAATATTTATATTAGGAATAAATACACTTTTAAGTTCTTAACTAAAAAATACAGTCCCCACTTTAGTCTCTTATAAAAAAAATTAGACTCGAGGTTCTTAAGAAATTCAAAGTAGATCAATTTAGTTAAAATCGTGGTCCCTCACAAATTCAAAAAAGATCCACATTAGTAACTCAAAAGGACTAAAATGCGTCCATTTTGAATTTCATAGGAACCAGGTCACTAAAAATTTTCTTGTAAGAGATTAAAGTGGGGACCGAATTTTTTGTTAGGGACCGATAATAGTATTTACTCTTATATTAGTTAGTAACGTAGCAACGTACAGAGATGATTAAAACAACTTAGCGACCCAAATTGATTAGAGAGAAAACTTATTCTTCCTCCCCTGTCACGTACTCATTCCCATGCTTTCTTAATCCGTTGTTTCCTTTTTCATTTTTATAAAAAGAGAGGATTGATTGTAGGTATGTCATTCTCAAATAAGTTAATCTCTAGATACGAGGCCTTAACTGTGATTTTGCTTGCCTTCAGTACAGGTAGTGTTGATTTTTTTATACACCACACTATAAAATAAAATGATGATGTATGGATGTACTAGAGTATATTCTCATATTTGTTTTGGAGGTTTGATAAGATTTAGGAGGGAAGTAATTGGTCAAACTATTGTCTGCAGCTTGTTATGGAAGCAACTAGATTATAAGCGAGTTCATAACCTTGTACATAAAGCGTTAATCTAAACTGTCTTTACAAAAATAAATTTCGGGGCGCTGCCCCCGAATCCCCATAACTAAATGTGCGGACATAAAGAATTTTTGCTGGGTCCGCCACTAATGTTATTGATATGTAATAAAGTGTAATGGAATTATTTGTTTAATTGTTTGAAATTAAGAATGTAAATTGACACTTAAAGGATATGTTAACAATGATTTGAAAGTCTAAGTGTAAGTGTATGCTTTGATGTATGATTAAATGTTAAAGTGATGTGCAAAATGATGAATGAAAAGCATGAAAATGTGTGTAAATTGGTATGCTAGGGTTCTATATGGTTGGAATTAAAGTTAATTGTTAACTAAACCCTACAAACCTAAATGAAGTGAGTTTGAATGGTTAAGTCTCTAATTAATGGTGTTTGAATATAAGTTTAACAATATGTGACTAAATGTCAAAGAATGAGTGTATAGGTTTAACTTGTGGTATGGGCATGAATTGTCAAGAATGAATGTGGAATTGACAAGATAATAGTCTTGTGATACAATTGGATATATGAAAGTCAAATATGATAAATATTTGGATAACAGGTGTGAATCAGGAGGTACATTGATTCTTTATCAGAGTTCTGGGGATTTGACATAGGTGATTGTTTTGCAAGTAAGAATGCTATAGGAGCTTCGAGAGGTAAGCTCTTGGTTTTGGAGTTTTCTCTGGTATGTTGTTCCACCAAAGTCTGTTTGGATGATGGTTCATATGGTATATGTTGTGATGAATGTGGATATATAGTATAGTTGCTTTCATGTAGCTCATGTATATGATATGATATGACAATTATGATCTAATATGATATGACATGATATGCTATGATATAATATAATATGATATGTATGTATAGAACATGGTTCTTGATCAATAAACACTCCGTTGAAGACTTACGTTCTCGGAGATTATGTATGGACTGGTCAAAGTGAGAAATTACGCTTTGGGAGTTCACGGACTGGTCAAAGTGAGAAATTACGCTTTAGGAGTTCATAGACTAGTCAAAGTGAGAAATTATGTTTTGGGAGTCTTATGTTATGTTATATGATGTTATAGGAAATAGTATGGAGTAATATGATATGTTGCTATGTGATATGTTATAAGAGAATATGTTATGTCATAGTATGTATAAGTTTGGAGAGTACATGTGTGGATTCCTTTGCGGGATATAACCCCTAGGAGTATATGTTTATGTTAAGATCTCCTCTGCGGGATACAGCCCCTATGAGTATAAGTATAGATATAAGTTATGATCTCCTCTGTGGGATACAGGCCTTGGGAGTATAGGTATAGGTTGTTAGTACATAGGTGTCCTAGAGACAATCTGAGAGTCAGATGGACCCATGTACTTCTTTATTTGTTATGAATATATTTTATGAATAAAAGCATTATTTATCTTGTTTCATATTGCATGTCTCAAATATTGAATATGAGTAACTGGATAAAGTCCTTGGAATGGAACGAGTGTCACATTGAGGATTTGTGATAGGTATCACGATCATAAGGGCTCAATGACACCACACGTCCTTTGCCAGAAATATGTTCCTAGTCTAGAGATACCGATAATGGCCATTGGTGATCTCGGGTAAGACTAGCACAACTCAGCTACTTGCATGGAGATGCAAGGTAGAGTCCTCGTGAGCTACAGACATGGAGATGTCTTAGCTGACTCGTGGTTGGACCTATTGGAGAATAGCTCGCACTAAACTGACCCACAAAGAGACACTACAAGGAAATCTCACAGATAGTATCAATAGGTAATGTCTCTTATTATTTGGGTGTGTCTTTCCTTAGACATGACGTTGTCGTATAGACCTGTGCTCTGGAAGGCTTGCTTTGATTGTATATCTTGTCTGCCTGAAACATGGAGACTTGTAGATATACTCTTGGGCATGCCCTAAGGACTCAGGGCTAGTGTGACAAGCTAAAGGAATTCGTCAATCTCTGTGAGAGATTAGGTTATTCGTAGACCGGTGAAACCGGGATGATATTTACGGGACTCGGGAATCTATGCATAGTAAATGAGTCATGAGATGGCTCGCTCTTTAGAGTCCGTAAATGAAGATTCCCTATTTCGGCAAAAGCTAACCCTAGACCGCAGGGGATGATACGTTTTCCTTGAACTAGGTTAATGGGATGGATAACCAAGACGAAAGGACAATTCACACGGTAACCAAATAGGTATAACAGGTTGATCATTCGATGAACTCAACTAGCTCTGAGACAACAAAGCGTTGCTAGTGCTCTGTGTTGTCATTAGATGAATTGGGCCTGATGGGCCCAAGCCCATTTATGTCAGTGGCTATGTTGGGCCTGATGGGTCGCACACAAACACCTTAAATTGTCTTGAATTTTAGCATATGTGTTTTGGGTCCAATAAGGCATAATGGGCCTAAGTTGGAAAAGCCCAATATTTGGGCCAAGAGAGAGTAGGTGGCATCATAGGTCAAGTTGAACTTGATCCATGATGTAACCTAATTAATTTAAATCTTAAATTAATAAAATTAATTTGAATTCTAAATTTTGAATTTTGGATTTGAAATTTGAATTTAAATAAAATTAATGTAAATTCTAATTTTGAATTTCGAATCTGAAATTGGAATTTAAATATAGTCATTAAATTGGATTTATTGAAGATGGAGAAAATAAAGGAAACCAATCAATTAGATTGATTAGAAACAAATCAATTGGATTGATTGACCAAAATAAAGGAAACCAATCAATTAGATTGATTGGAAACAAATCAATTGGATTGATTGGAAACAAATCAATTGGATTGATTGACCAAAATTAAGGAAACCAATTAATTAAATTAATTGGCTGAATTGAGGAAACAAATCAATTGGATTGATTAACCAAAATTAAAGGAAACCAATTAATTAGATTAATTGGCTGAAATTTGGAAAACAAATCAATTGGATTGATTGGATAATTTTAAGGAAACCAATTAATTAAATTAATTAGCTAAAATTGGAGAAACCAATCAATTGGATTGATTGGATAAAATTAAGAAAATTACCCAATAAGATTGGGATTTGATGAGGGCGCTGATTTGACCTAGTCTTAGGTTAATGAGTCGCCACATCTATATATAGCCTCTCTTCTTCTTTAGTTTTGTATCTCTTCTTCTTCTCTAATTTTCCCCACTGAAACCTTAGCCAACACACACATCAGTGTGGCGACTATCTCTCTCTTGGAATAACCAAAGACACTACCCAATCTCTATTCTTCTCTTGAGTCTAGCAACCTCCATTGAAGGAGATTGGGCATTCGAATAAGTGTTCTTCTCTTACAAGACAACAAGGTGGTGTGGATTTCCATCGGAGGACTTGTGTTCTTCAAGTCTGAAGAATTGATCAAGAACGCATTTGATCAGGAATAATAATCCAAATAAAGGTATATACTTTAAACCCTAACATGTCTATTGCATGATTCATGGGTTAAACATGATTGAGGGTGGGCAAAGGTTGCTTCTTCCGCATAATTTTTTTTAATTTTTCCCTCTTTAATGTTCATGGCCTACAAAAGGCGACTTTCATAGGTATAAGTTAATATCTCTTTGCGGGATACAGCCCCTGGAGTATAGCCTAGAAGTATGTATGTCTATGAAATATGTAGAGTAAACACCTTTTTTAGTCCCTGACAATATTTACGAAGTCCTTTTCAGTCCCTGGCAATAAAAAAGGACCAAATTGGTCCCTGAAAGTACAATAAAAGGGTCACTCTACATATTTGGGAGTTGACATAAGGACTAACATGGCCCTTTTTTTGTAATTTCAGGGACCAATTTGGTCCTTTTTTATTGCCAGGGACTAAAAAGGACTTCGTAGATATTGAGAGGGACTAAAAAAGGTGTTTACTCTTATGGGTATGAAATATATGATGTATTTTATGCTATGTTATCTGACATTATGTAGGAAGTGAACTCATGGGTGGAGAGTACTCCATAAACTCTGAGTTTACGAGATTTATTTCTCACCTCGCGTTATGGGGATATATTTCAGGTACTTTAGCTACAAGAGATCTTTCACATGGTAATAGGATAACGTAGGGATAGAGATCCCAGTTATGCTGGAGAGATGCCTAGATACTTTGGGATGATGACTGGATTTATTATTTTGGCATGATGTATGACCATGCACTTGTATAGTTTTTATTGTTTTGAGAGGCATGTGTAACCTGCAAGAAAATGGCCTTGAAGGCCGTAGGCATGTGAGGATGAAAACAAAATTTTTCAAAAGCGGAAACACACATGCCAATCAAGATATGTACTTTAGGACGTAATGATATACCTTGTTCGTGATTAAAACTCCAAGGTGATCAATGTAAGGTTTGAAAGGGTTCAAACCCTCTAATGTTGATCCACACCACCCTACGTCAAGATGCAAGAACCCTTCTTGAAAAGCCACCAATTAAACACCACAAAGAAGGTTGGCTAGGCGTTCAATAGATGAAGAAGGAGGCAAGGTTAATGTGTTTAGATGAGTGAAATTTTCAGCTTAAAACTTCACAAAAGTGGCGCATGGAAGTGATAAGAAGTTGCTAGGATATTCTTCAAAACACTCTTAAGAAAAACCTAACAAAAGGATGACAAAAGGAGATGAGAGAGTCTAAGCATTCAAGTCATATTTTTCACTTAAAAATCTTATCAAAGTGGCGCACACCAAGGGAGAAAAAGGTGGAGTTGTTGCAATTCAAATTTTCCCAACAACCTATCTTTTAATCCTCATGAGACTAGGCCTAAACCTTGTCAAAATTCTGACCTAATGACCATCATATGGCCAGCCATATGGTGCGCCCCTTTGGTCCACAATGCAGTCCAAATACATTGAGTAGTTGCATTCAAATTTGAACCAACTTACTCACTTATTCTCTCAACCTACGAAATTTGATTTGGAGCTTTTTGGTTGACTAAATGACACTCATAACAACCCAAATCAGTGCCCCAAATAACCTTGGATGATGCTCATATATCTCCTCTTGATACTAGGGATTTGTTCCAACAAGATCTTATCTTATCCTTTTGTTATGAAACAACTTTTCATAGCCAATTCAAATTCGAATTCAAACATTTAAATTCA
The DNA here is from genome assembly GCF_033153095.1 of Gastrolobium bilobum. Taxonomy (NCBI): domain Eukaryota; kingdom Viridiplantae; phylum Streptophyta; class Magnoliopsida; order Fabales; family Fabaceae; genus Gastrolobium; species Gastrolobium bilobum. Next base: position 159,347 of record NW_026895869.1, on the reverse strand, counting down.
AACGTTCAAACATTTAAATTCTAAATTCAAATTCTAAATTTAAATTCTAAATTTAAATATTTGATAGTTAATTTAACTAATTAAATTAATTAATAATGTCTTGGACAATCCAAGCCCATTACAATTACCATGCGCCCTTTCCCTCTTAAGTGGGCTTACAAACTTCTTCTTAGGCTAACAACCTTTATTAGGCCCAATACCTTTAATGCTATATCATCAAGACAATAAGGTGTTAGTGTGTGACCCATTAGGCCCAACATAGCCACTGACATAAATGGGCTTGGGCCCAACAAGCCCACAACCCATTTAATGACAACATAGAGCACTAGCAATGCTTTGTTGCCCCAGAGCTAGTTAGGTTAATGACATGATCATCCTATTACATATATTTGGTTACTGTATGTATTTCCTTTCGTCTCGGTTACCTTCCCTTTAAACCTAGGGTGAGGATATGTATCAACCCTTGCGGTTTAGGGTAAGCTTTAATTCGAAATAATGAATCTTCAATTTACTGACTCTAAATGCAGATCATCTTATGATCTCTTTTACTATGCATAGATTCCCGAGTCCTGTAAATGTCATCCCGATTTCTCCGGTTTACAGATAACCTAATCCCTTAGATAGATTTGACGAATTCCTTCAGCTTATCACCCTAGGCCTGTGCTCTTTCAGGATATGCCCAAAAGTATACCTATGAGTCTCCATGTTTCAGGCAGACGAGGTATACAATCAAAACATGCCTTCTAGAACACAGTCTAGGTGACAACTTATGGTCTAAGGAAAGACGTACCCAAATACTAAGAGACTGCTCTAATGATACTTTTGTAAGATTTCCTCATAGAGTCTCTTTGTGGGTCTGTTCAGTGCGAGCTATACCCTTATAGGTCTACCCACGACTTTAGCTAAGACATCTCCATATCTGTAGCTAATGAGGTCTTTACCTTGTATCCGAATACAAGTAGATAAGTCGTGCTAGTCTTTTCCGAGATTACTGATCCCCATTCTTAGTGTCTCTAGACTAGGAACATAAAATTAAGAATAAACATCTGGTATCCTTAAATCCTCATGATCGTGATCTCATCACAGATACTCAAGAGATACCTATTTTATTTCAAGGGGTTTATCCAGTTGCTCATATAATATATTAACAATAATATTGAGACAAAATATGAAACATGATAATGAGTGCTTATTATTTATTTGCGACAATATAAAAAGGTCCACATATGTCCTACTCTAATCAAAAGATTATCTCTAAGACATTCATATACTAACATAACCTTAGGTTATGATGTGATGCAGTATCTGTACATAGATGATCAGTGTATTGGCATGGAGCCATTTTTAGTCCATTGTGTTGGGCAATTAGATATATATAGGTGGTCTGGACTTTTCTGTATTTCAAGCACAAGATAACTATGGGAATTAATCCTTAGTTAAGTTCAGTTTACAGCTGTTATGCTGTCCGTTAGACACTGTTCAGAATGATACGAGATATCATAATTGGATAGTATTTTGACTGTTAATTACAGTTACCGAAAGAGTAAATAAGAGGTTTGTGTAGGTATGAAACTGTACAGATTATAATAATCTAAAAGGGAATTAGGCGATGAAATATGTAAAGATAATTTTAAAAAAAAATTAAGCCACTAATTACATGGATAACGGTGATACTTTTATAGGTTAAGTCTTCCGCGTAAGCATTTAATTATGCAGTGTTTCTGTACCATATGCATGTTAACTAACCGGTCGCGAACTGCGTGTTACAGTATTGTCAGTGTGAAATTTCTCTAAGCTATTAGCAATCATAAAACGGGCTGTCAAAATCATACAATTGAGCATTAAGAGCAAAATTGTATTTTTAACAATTCATTATGGCATCACATGCTATTAAATTCTAGAAAGGAAACAACATATATTCGTTATAGAAATCTCATGCATAGTTGGTTTTTCATTTCCTTGATCTACATCCATAATAATTTGGGTTTTCTTTAAATCAGCGTTGCAGGCAAATGAAATCTTTTTTTGTCTAAGATTACAGGGCATCAGCGATCAGCACTGCCCTAGATATGGATTAGAAACAATTACTAGACATGCAAAATCTCACAGACACACTACTTCAATATATTCAGATTCACAACAATTACCTTCGCCCTTGCGAATCAAACTTATATACTAAATCATTCACCATCGAATGTCTTCAAGTAGTCAGATCAAAAGGCATCAATATGATCTACTTTGGTAATTTAATTATGTCACTAAACCAGATTAATGTTGTTCAGTGAAATTGACTTTTGGAAACCTTTTGATTACTTGGGTCAACCTATGCCAACATACATTATCAACTTACACTAATTATTTTAAGTTATATCTCAGATCACTTCAACAACAGGCACTCACTCAAACAGTAGATTTAAATCAACAATTAGGCAATCGAGGATATGACCATGTTCAGTTCAAAAGTAATCCAGACTTAGATCAACAGACACTGGTGTATATGAGAAATGAGTAAGTGATGCAATTCAGGCAAGAAGTAACAATATTATCTCAAGCGAGAATCCATTTAGCAATTTGCTTCAGGCTAAACTTCAACACCAAAAAGATTGTTATATAGACAAGTACACTAATTTGGTTTCGCATATACCAAGTAATCAATTTATTTAAAAAAAAAAAAATAATAATATCCGCAGCACATTTAAAATATATTACACAGCGCTTTATTGATCAGTATTTTGGCACAAATAAATATTTCAAATAGTACAACTTTGGCAACTTATGTATACACAGGCTTTAGTTCAAGTAAATTGAGGACAGATCTGCACTCACACGAATAAATTGATCAGTAAAAGCAACTTATGTATACACAGGCTTTAGTACAACTTTGGCAACTTATATATTACACAGCGCTTTATTGATCAGTAAAAGCAACAAGGTTGTCTATAAACACAAGTTTTGCATTCAAGACAAACCAGATCTGTATACACAGGCTTTATTAGTTCAAGTAAAATTGAGGACAGATCTGCACTCGCACGAATAAAGAAATGGCCAAATGATGCACTAATATAAGAATTTATCATCTAGTTTACTAATGAAAATCAATTGTTATGCAGCAGCAAAATGATTGTCTTGTTTCCAAAGTTCAAGCTAAATAGATCACCGTGGTCTATTACTACATTAAATCATTACTAGAAAAGGTCCTCCATATCTTGAAAAAAAATTTCTATAACACCCCATATATCCCTTTCCTGCATAATCTAAAATTACTATTTACACTTAGTAGAAATGTTTTTTTTCACATTCCAAATTTTTTTTTTATACATTACATTTGGGTTTACTGCTGCCAACCATACTGTTGGTTGCGGTTTCCACCCATCATGTTTGAGCCACGACCCGCAGCTGATCCACCGTATGGACCACCTTGGGGATAATTTTGAGCTCCAACTCCATAGCCTCCACCGCTACCACCACCACTACCACGAGGACCACCACCACTAGACCCATAAGGTGCACCCCTCCCTTGAGGAGGATATGGCCCACTTCCGTAACCACCACCACCCCCTCCTCCTTGACCTCCCCGATTTAGGTGATTGTATCCCCCGCCACCGCCAGGGTTCCCACCGGGAGCATATCTTCCTGGCCCACCAGAGGGACCTCGAGGCTTTCCATAATGATGGCTAGTTCCTGCTGCAACTGCTGGTTGAGAGCCATGAATTGGGTGGTTAGGACCTTGCCGCATCTGGGTATGCTGTTGACCAGCCAGCTGAATGGGGGGAAGACGAGTATGCTGCTGTGGATGCTGCATTTTAAGACGCTTGGCATTTTCTTCATTTTGCCGTTGCTGCTGGCGCTTTTTCTTAGTCTGGAACTCATGTGATGACTCATACTTGGGTAAACTAAACCACACAAGAGTAGTGGTGAGTTGAAAAATTATAGTAGAAAATGATTAATTGATGCAAACAACAAAGTTTAAAAGGGAAGGAATGAATGGTATAGGCATTTAATCCTATGAATGAGAGGTCATACCTCTTGGGATCACATGGTAATGGATCAGTCCAGAAATACTCGGCATCAAGTGCATCCTTGGCAGTAATTCTCTATTAAGAAATCAAATTGGCAGTGGTGAATATTAATGTTAAGATGTACTAGTAAAAAATGTTGACATGCAGATCAAGAACTGAGTTTTGGGCATAAAAGCACAAGTCCCTATGCTGAATAATAATATTATCATTGGATGTACTTCATGTTTTAAAAAATACATGCATATTACCTTTCAGTTTTTTAATAACAACATTATGCCATCAATTTTTTTACCATTTTCATCACACATAGCATAAGCCACTCAGAACCACAACAAGATGTATACAGTTATAATAGCTACAAGAAATTTCATAATATCACGATTATATCTTAAAATAGTTTAGAATATCTTATACAATCTCTTATGATTGGTTTTCATATTTCTTTATAGTTCATGATGTTTTTCTTATTTAACTAGGATTAAGAGGATATTATTTAAATAAATAGGGATTCTTACTTTGTCTTAAAATAGTTTAGAATATCTTATACAATCTCTTATGATTGGTTTTCATATTTCTTTATAGTTCATGAAGTTTTTCTTATTTAACTAGGATTAAGAGTATATTATTTAAATAAATAGGGATTCTTACTTTGTCTGTTGTAACAAATCAATCAAATCAAACCAATAACAATCTCAGATTATTCAATCTTTATTCTCTTTTTTCTTCCTTCCCTGCTTATATCCCTATAATTTCAGCATAATATCAAAGTGATAGCATTTTCCATGACTTACCTCCTATGAAGCACCGATACTGACACGGCATTTTCGACAAGTTCCCGACACGCGACGTCGATACGTTACTTCAAAAATAGTAATATTTCAATACGTTCTGATACGTCTTAGTATTAAATAATATTTTTAATATAGAATGTATTTCACATTAACAAAATATAATAAAAGGAAAATCATAAGCATAAATAATAGATTATCCATACTAAATTAATAAATACCTCAACTAGTGTGTGGATGTGGTTTGCTACTAATAACAATTTATCGACAATAATAAAAATATATTTGTTGTGGACAATTAAAAGCTCAAATTAACAGCACAAAATAATAAAAATTAATAAGCTCAAAAATGTACAGAATCACTGAAAAGCCCAAAATAAAAATAAAAATTAACATTAGAAAAATTAATTAAGCAAGAGAATGAAATGACAAAAAAAGAAACGGGAGAGACAAAGGCACGATAAATGGCATGCTGAATATGGACAAGAGACAAAGGCACGAGGAAAGAGAGACCGAGTGAGAGAAAAAAAACACAAACCGGGTGAGAGAGATAGAAGCAGCGTCCAGAAGATGAAAGAAGGAAGAACCGCGTCGTCGAGGAGAGGATGACATGAGTTGGTAGAGACGACAGACGACGAGGAGAGGAAGAAGGCGAACGTGAGTCGGCAGAAGTGAGTCGAAAGACGACAAAGACGATAGAGGAGAGGTAGATGGTAGACGGCAAGGGAAAGGTAGACAGCAGAGACGGAGATGGCAGTCAACAGAGCTCTCAACGATTTCGATTATTGATTTAGGAGGCAGATTTTGATTTCGATTTAGGAGGCAGGCGTTCATGTCATGTAAGTATAAAAGTGAGTCGGATTTGGATTTAGGGTATTTTTTTGGCCAAAATCTTCTCTTCAATTATTTAAATTTCACAAACCTGTCATTCGACCAAATCAAATTTGTTAACCCTGCTGATATGTAAAAATCCGTCTGGGACGCGTATCGGATAAGTAAAAAAAAAAATTGGGATGTATCGGTGCTTCATAGCTTATCTCATCACTATTCCACTACCAGTTCCATAAAATCTGGAGTTCTACTTTATTCCATTATTTCTTTCTTCCATCACATTAGTCGTCTATCTTGCTGTGTTTTTTCATCCGGCATAAACGAGATCTGAATCAGATGAGAGAAAAGGAAGAGAGAGAGAGAGAGAAGAAAGAGATTGTGTATTTCATATTTTGTAATCTGTAATGAACAGTACATGAAGACTTCTTATATAAAGAAACGATACAGCCACGTCACCTAATTCTGTTTGTAACAGCACAGCTGTTACTATTACAATAAAGCTAAGCCACTAAGCCAATTGGCTATTTACAAAAATATCCCTATCCTTATACACTAATATGCCCCCCTCAAACTCAGGGTGGCTGGAAATGAGAGTGAGAATCCACCACCATGAGTTTGTCTCGTAAAACAGCAAAGCGTGAAGCTGAGAGACCTTTGGTGAGAGTGTCAGCAACTTGATCCATTGCAGGAATGTGACAGACCCGTATATCCTTCGCAATAACATGCTCCCTAACAAAAAAGATATCTAACTCCATGTGTTTAGTGCGGGTATGCAGAACAGGATTGTGAGATAAGGAGACAGTGCTCAAGTTATCACAGAGAATGAGAGGAGGACTATGCTGAATCTGAAGCTCAATAAGAAGAGACTTGAGCCAAAGAACTTTAGCTGTAGCTAAAGCAAGGCTCCTATATTCTGCTTCAGTGCTAGAGCGAGCCACCAAAGTCTGTTTCTTAGACCACCATGATACTAGATTGGAACCAAAAAAGACACAGGCTCCTGAAGTGGATCTTCGATCATCCGGATCACTAGCCCAATCTGCATCACAAAAGGCTGTGATGGAAAATAAATGACTAGGATTGCAGGGTTGCATCAACAGGCCATGAGACAAAGTGCCTTTAAGATAGCGTAGGATCCTTTTCACAGCAGCCCAATGAGCTTCAAGTGGCTGAGCCATGAATTGGCAGGCTTTATTGACTGCATAACTGATCTCAGGTCTGATGAGAGTAGCATACTGTAAAGCTCCCACAATGGAACGGTATAGGAAGGGATCTGAAAAATAATCGGACCCAAACTTAGAGAGCTTGCAACCAGATTGGAGTGGAGTAGAGATGCCTTTTGCATCAGCCATATTGGCTTTGAGAAGCAAATCCCTGATGTATTTTGCCTGAGAGAGAATTAAAGCACCAGATGAAGTCTTCTGAACTTCTATGCCAAGAAAGAAATCCAGCTCACCAAGGTCTTTAAGAGCAAAGGAGATGTTCAGCTGCTGAATCAAAGACTGGATGAAACTTGAATTACTCCCAATGATGATTATATCATCAACATAGACTAGAAGAAAAACCACTATGGAAGACTTCCTGTAGATGAATAAGGAAGGATCACATTTGCTAGCCAAGAAACCAAGGTGCAGTAAGGCAGATTTGAGCTTGTCAAACCAGGCCCTTGGTGCTTGCTTTAAGCCATAAAGGGCTTTATGTAACCTGCACACAAGAGATTTATTAGGTGACTCAAATCCAGGAGGCTGTTGCATGTAAACTTCCTCCTCAAGGATGCCATTGAGAAAGACATTATTAACATCTAGTTGCCTGAGTGTCCAGCCAAAAGAAATTGCAACAGTCAGAACAGTTCTAATAGTGATAGGCTTTACAACTGGAGAGAATGTCTCAGAATAATCAAATCCTGCCTGTTGATGAAAGCCTTTGGCAACTAGCCTAGCCTTGTACCTATTAACTGAGCCATCAACATTTTCCTTAACTCGAAAGACCCACTTGCAGCCAATAGCTTTCCTATTAGGAGGAAGAGAGACTAGTGACAAGTGTTGTTTCTTTGAAGAGCATCAAATTCGGACTGCATGGCTGAAAGCCAATTAGGATTGGCCAAGGCCTGTTTGATTGTGCTGGGCTCAACAGAGGTTAAAAGTATTTGAGGCCTACATGTAGTTTTAGACCGAGTGGGGATAGAACGATTAGGTGAGGAAGGAAGGGGACCAGATGGAACATACTCAGAACCAGAACTCAGATGAGAAGAAGAGGAAGTAGAAGGACTAAAAGAAATAGCAATAGGAGAACCTGGACTGGATGTGTTGCTACTGTTGGAAGTAGATGAACTGTGATTGGAGCAGGTAGACGTAAGTGCTGGGAGAGGAGAGTTGTGCACTGGTGCTGAGGTTGGTGTAGAGGAGATACTATTAGGATCCCTTGAAGTGGTGAAGGCTGGACTGTCACTGTTTGAAGGTTGATGTGAGTCAGAATGAGTTGAAGTAAAGGTTGTGGGTGCCACCAGTGGAATTAAATTGGAGACAGAAGAGGTAGGACCAGGGGTAGTGCTAGTGTTTGTGTTTAAGGGAAACTAGGTAGAATAGGGAAATTTAGTTTCATTAAACAGCACATCTGTTGAGATAAAGAGTCTCCCAGAAGAATCAAGGCATTTGTAGCCTTTGTGACTTGGTGAGTAGCCAAGAAAGATGCATTCACTGCTGCGAAATTCAAGTTTATGACTGTTGTAGGGTCTTAGGAAAGGGAAGCAGGCACAGCCAAAAACTTTGAAGGACTTGTAATCAGGGACGGTGTTGTGTAATTTTACAAATGGAATTTCAAAATGTAAGGCAGCAGTGGGTAGAGAATTAATAAGGTAAACGGCAGAAATAAAGGCATGATCCCAAAATTTGATGGGTAAGGATGCATGAGCAAGAAGAGTAAGTCCAGTCTCAACTATATGTCTATGTTTTCTTTCCACCACACCATTTTGATGATGAGTGTGAGGGCAAGCTATCCGATGCATTATACCAAGTTGCTTAAGAAGTTGATTGAAGGAACGAAACTCTCCCCCCAGTCAGTTTGTAGAGCTTTAATAGTGGACTGAAAATGATTTGACACAAGTTTTTGGAACTGAGTGAAGATGGTTAAAGCTTCTGATTTCTGTTTTAGGGGATAAATCCAAGTGTAACGAGAATGAGCATCTACAAACGATATATAGTATGTAAATCCCATTGTGGATTTGACAGGAGCTGGCCCCCAAAGATCACTGAAAACCAAATCAAAGGGTTTAGCATACACTTTGGTTGAGGGAGCTGAATGCAAACGATGGATTTCACCTAAACAGCAGGCAGAACAGAAATCATCATTTGTTTTATTAACAGTAGGAATATTACAAAGTTTGAGAACTAAGTTGAGGGCCTCAGTGTGAGGATGCCCCAATCGACAGTGCCAAAGAGAGTACATATAGTTGGAACCTATAGCTTTTACAGAGCTAGAAGTTGTATTAGTTGTGGACTGTGTGGTTACACTAGTGGGAACAGTATGAGAAAAATCTAGGCTATTGTTTGGTGATGAATTACAAGAAGTAATTGTTGAAACAGAAACAGGAGAATGATGACTCGGTTGCTGACTTGAGTTGGGAGAGAGATGAACTCCTTGAAAGCTATATAGTCCATCTGGTCCTAAAACACCTTCCAACAGGACTTCATGAGATGCCTGAGATTTTACACAACAAGTAAGAGGGTGAAATTCAAAATAAACACCATTATCTCAAGCAAACTGACTCACACTAATCAGATTCTTAGTTATTGAAGGAACAAGAAGAAGATTGTTAAGGTGTAAAGAGGTGTGTGGTTTAAGTGGGGAAGAGAAAGAAGAACAGCCCATAGCATTCACTTTCAAACCTTGGCCATTCCCTATGTAAACCTGATCAGCACCAGAGAGTTGTGTGCTTTGCAACAGGTTTTGAGGATTGGCAGTCACATGCTGAGATGCACCAGAATCTGGATACCACTCAATTGCTTGAACATGTGAAGGAGTGGGAAGAAGACCTTGTCCTTGAGTTGGATTGGCAGTTAGCAATGTTTGAGGTTGAAGAGTGGTTACCAAGGCTTGAGGTTGATGAGGAGCAGTAGGTATAACATACTGATATGGCCTCTGAAACGAAGGCCGTGCTGGTGGAAAGTACTGAGGAACTGCTGGTGGAGAGAGTTCAGGTACAAAGTTCTCATCAAATCTGTACCAGCAGCTCTGAACTCCATGACCAAATTTATAACAAAGCTGGCATTGAACATTGCTATGTCCACGACCTCTAGCTCCTCTGTTGCTTCGAGTATAGGATCTGCCTCTGCCTCTTCCATAATTTGGACCATATGACCTCTGATTATATGCAGTTGGATCCAAATTTGGTTGCACAACATTTAGAGGAGACCTTACAGGTGCTAAAACAGATCTGTTTGCTTCTTTTGAATCAGGAGAGACCTTGTGCACAACATTCACAGTCATTGAATCAGAAAGAAGAGCTTCACTTTGTCGTGCAAGCATCATTTCATGAGACATCAGTTCAACTCGAAGATCATTGAGTGAATAAGGATTCTCACGTGCTCTGACTGAGGTGACAAAGGCATTGAACTCAGCAGGAAGACCAGCAAGTATCAGTTCAGTTTGTTCATCAACTGGAATTGCACTTTTAATTGCTTTTAGTTCATCACACAGAGACTTGATGCGTTTGAGGTACTCAGCAACAGATCTTCCACCTTTCTTGATGGTACGAAGCTCAGATCTGAGCTGGTGAGCTCTTGACTTCATCATTCCTTCAAAGAACTTATGGATCTGATCCCAAGCTTCATATGCATGGCTAACTCCAGGATTTCATTCAGAAATTCTTCTGAAATAGTGGAAAGAATCCATGAGAGAAGCATCTGATCTTGACGAAGCCACTCAGTATACAGATGATTGATGACTCCGTCAACATGATCTTGCTCCGAATCAAACTGACGAAGCCACTCAGTATACAGATTTGTTTTCATATTTTCTTATATTTCATGATTTATTTCTGCATTTGTCTTTTGTAATACATCCTTCATATCAATCCAATAACAATTTTAGATTGTTAAGATTTTATACTCTTTTCTTCCTTCTCTACCTAAGTCCCTATAATTTCAACATATACCATTTTTATCTTAAGCAATTTGTCAATTGCAAGATACATGACATTATTAAAGAACAATAGTAGATTCAAACATACAATTAACTTTATCAAATTAAAAAAGGTTGAATAATGTATATAAATTGGAATACCGCGTATCTGAAATACATAAAATAGTAATTCAACATTTACTTAGCAATTAATAGATCTGACCCACAAGTGATCAAACGATACCTGAGCAGGATCAAGTGTCAGCATTTTCTCCAACAATTCCAGAGCATGACGATCAAAACTATAACAAGTGACAAGAACAAAAGCTATTCTGATTATACAGATAAAAAAAAAAAAAAAAAAGAGTATGCATAATGCATTTACTTTTTTTTCTTGGGTAAAATAAAATATATAATTACTGAAGCTCATACTAAGATACTTACTGTCTGAAAGCTTCCCTCAGACGTCTTTTCATTGGTCTTGTTGGCTTAAATTGATTATACCAAGGAATCTTAGAAACACCAGGCCAATTCACCTCATCTGGTGCTCCACACATCTCAAAAATCTTATTTATTTGTTCTGGCTACAATAATTTGAAAAAAATAAAAATTACCTTTAAGCTATACTAAAAACAACTACCATGAAGATATACACCATAGGCCATACATAGTAAAAGTAAGAAATGGAATGAATGTAAGAACATATGTAACTAAATTTCTGAAAAGTATTGAGCAGGTTAGATCCAGCAATCAACCCAGACATCTAGCCCTAGTGAGTAATATATAAAAACCACTTTAAGTATAATGCAAACAACAGAAACACATATACATCATTGATCTTCAAAATAAAATGAACATTTTCAGATATAATATACAAACATTATTTAGATTGGCACCAAAACTCTTAAGCCATTTTGAAGAAAACAGAAAGGCTATGTAAGTAATATGAAAGAATCTCTTTTTCCAACCATTAATGCATACCTACACTTAGTACTGACAATATACTGGACAAAATCATAGCTGTCTAATAAACAATTTCACAACAATCATGCACAACTTTGCCCCTAATATAAGCAAGGATTATATATAGAGTATCACTAACCTCATCTTTTCCAGGAAAGATAGGCTTCCCATGAAGAAGCTCGGCAAAAATGCACCCAACAGACCACATATCTACTGCAGGCCCATACTTTGTTGTCCCTAGCAGCAACTCAGGGGGTCTGAATATATAATCAAATAAATCAACAGGTGTACAGGGCCAAATTCATAACACCTCCTGATTGAACTTAGCCAAAACTAAAACACAACTCCAGTGCATTATATCCGCAACATTAATTACCTGTACCATAATGTGATGACACGATTTGTAAGATTTGCATTGTGCTCAGTAGAAAATGATCGTGCCAGTCCAAAATCAGCAAGCTTCAGATTGCCTTCATTATCTATAAGAAGGTTTGATCCTGCAGCAGAACAAAATACATGAAATAGGAGAAATAGATCTGACAAGATCTAATACCAAAATCTTGCACATGTAAAACTTTGGAAGCAAAAGAGCACCTTTGATATCACGATGAAGTACATGATTTACATGACAATAGTAAAGCCCCGTCAAAAGCTGTTTCATGTAACACTTCGGAAGGAAAAAAACAACTCAGGCAGCAGTAAAACGAACAACTATTAATATATGAATTGACACTTATATTAACAGTAATACCTTAATTTGGGGAACTGTAAATCTCATCCCAGGTCGGTCAGCAAGACCAGTTAAATCATGGTCCATGTATTCAAAGACCATATAGATGCCACCTTTATATTTGCTACCATCTGTGCAATCCCAAAATAAAAATAAAAACAAAAACAAAAAGATGAAATCGAAAATTATGGAAATATGGGAATCCAGAGGGAGGTGATGAATACATTCGTACAGTCAAAACAATAAAGCATATCATATGATACACTCTAATTGATAATGAAATAATTGACTAATATTATGAGAATGAATAACTTGCCTGACCTCCCTTGTTCATCCTTCTCGGGGCCTGTCAAAAGAAACCCAAAACGTTAGAAATTAATAAAACATTCTATTTGAAGTTTATATCATTTTGATAACAAAACACATTTTGATCATTGAAAAATGTACCTGGAGAAGTCACAATTTCTTTCAACTTGATCACATTTTCATGGTGTAGTTTCTTTAGAATTTTGATTTCACGTATAGCAGTTATAGGAAACTGCAATGACATAATTTACAGTACAATTCAGAGGAGAAATTCATATTACAGAAACAGTAAAAGATTGCTACTGCAAGTTTGGATTCAGTCCACTGAATTGCACAAACAATCAGAAGTTTGAAAATGCAACAAAGAACACACCATGATGTTATGCATCCAAAAAAAAATAAGGGATTGCTTTTTCTTATGTCATTGGAGACAAGACTATCTCCTATAGAGACATCTTCAAGTGGGTCCTACACTATAACAAAAAGAAAAAAAAAAAAAAATTGATGGCTCAAATTTCGAAGGGTTTATGGCATGAGGTAAGCTCTCTCCAATGACACAAGAAAAACATTACCCATATAATAATTAATGAAACATTTAGCAGCAAGGTGATCAAAGATATACCCCTTCTCTCTCATTGTCCATTCGTATTTTCTTCAGAGCAACAATTTCACCAGTTTTGATCTCTCTAGCCATGTAAACCTGACTGCAAGCATAATGAAAAATATATTAATTAATATTCATCAAATATTATAATAATTTAAATTTTCTCTTTTTTGTCATTATATCTTTTTTATAAAATTAAGAAGAAAAAATTAGGAAAAAAAGAAAGTGGATGAAAGAGATTGTAAAAACACAATAAAACAACCTAATTTCATTAAAAATGACATAATTTGTGTAATTTAAAATGATAAACATTTTTTCCAAATAAAAAAAAAAAAAATTTGTTTTCTATTACATATAATATATAATTCCTTTATTCACTTACATACCTAATGCTTAAATTGTATACACAAACTAATTTCCAAGTCAATCCCTCCCAAAATAAATAACAAATTAAATCACGATAACATAAACCATAAAGAAATAAACAAAATCGGAGCAGAAATGGAAAAATTAAATCTATGAACGGCAATACAATGTAAAGGAACAAAACTGAGGAAGAATCAAGAACAAGCGATAACGTTCTGAGAATAAAAAAATAAAAATAAAAAAAACAGACCCATATGTGCCCTCGCCAATTTGCTCCAACTTCTCGAAGCAATCAACGCTTCTTGATCCCCACGAAGGGTATTCATTCACATTGAGTTGGCCCGGTGCTGCCAAAGCCATCCTTCAAACTTCTGATAGAGAAGGAGAAAGAGATGAAGCCGAAATTTCACAAATTGCAACAAAGACTGAAATGAAAGAAAACACCAAATAAATAAATAAAGGAAAAATATATATATCGAATAAAGAGAAAGGAGAAAATGGAAAGCGAGGAGCGAGTGATTTTCACGGTACCCAAAAGGATTGATGATGGTGATGATAATCTGAGAGTGGAAAGTGTGGGAAGTGAAGCCTAGGGTTTATAAACCCACTCTGTTTTTTTTCACCAATCCGAGTCACTCGGTTGGCACGTGTCGCGTACCTTTTATTTTCCTTGGAAATATGACATGCTCACGTGAAAATTCACAATCAAGATAAATTAATTATAATTATTTATTTAAAAAAAAAAATCTCTCTTTTTTAACTACTATTGATCTATCTATCTTTCTAGGGAATGGATCCAATTACCACCAAAAAAGTTTACAACATTTACAACCAACGTAATCACCGTTGATTTCCGTCAATCTAATATCATTTATTAGAAATTATTTGGTCGCATTTATTAATTAATTATTAATTCTAATAAATGATAACCGTTAGATTGACGGAAATCAACGGTGATTACGTTGGTTGTAAAGGTTGTAAACTTTTTTGGTGGTAAGTGGATCTGTTCCCCTATAGTTAAGATTTTCCATTTAAGGGAAAATTCACCAATGCCCACGTGGTTTGCTTCAGAATCACCTATGCTCCTGTTATTTTTTTTATCACATATGTTCCTGTGATTTGTAAAAGAGTATGTTTTTTATCACATATACCCCTGCGATTTTTTATTTTTTACAAAGCACAGAGATATATGTGATAAAAAAAATCTCAGCGGCATAGGTGATTCTGAAGCAAACCACAAGGGTAATGGTGAAGTTTTCCCTTCATTTAATTATATCATTTTTTTTCTTGGTAATTATGTCATATTTTTTTAATATGAAAGAATACACTCCCAATTCTCGTCTCTCCTCCTTTAGTATTGGAAAAAATTAAGAAATCTTCTCATATTTTTGTTTTGAACTACTTATACAATTATATTTTTTATTAATCATTCATTTCATATGCTTTTTTTATCTAAATTCATTCTTAAAATTGTTAGAAATTAAATTAAACTGCTTATTTTATCCTTCTTAAAAAAAAAAATAGAAACAAGTTTAGATATGTTGGAAAATTATAACACTAATAAAAAAGACAAAAAAACCAAAAACAAAATATGCCTAAATAAAAAAAATAGATTATGATGACAAAAAAAAGTATAAATATGTTGAAAACTTACAACAGTAAGCAAAAAGAATAAAAATAAAAAATAAAACTTGTTCAATCTAGTGGATAAATATGTCTAATCAGATACTAATGGATTTATCTTTGATCTAAAGGCTATCTCTCATGTATCTATGAAAGAGATACCTTTGAGGGTAGTAGATCATTGTGCACTAGGAATAACGTTGTTGCCAAGGGAGTGATGTGTGCAAATGACACCGTAACAAAAAAAAAAGTGTCATACTCGTAGCTTTACATCTTCTTTATAAAGTTTATGTCTAGATAGTAAAATTCTGGACCTTTAGTGACATTTTTGGGGCCCAAATTCATATCAATAATTGTTGTGTATTAAGATTAGTGACAATCAAATATTCTTTCCTTTACTTCCATTAAGGCGTCTTTGGGAGTCAATATTAGAAAGGAAGAGGAAGATGAAGGTTTTGCTTATACATTCCCGAGGATGGTTATACTTACTACTTCAAAATTTTACAACTCTTACTAATAAACTAATCATCTTTGATTTTCGTCAATCTAACAGTTATAATTTATTGGGTACACTTATTAATAAATTCTAATCGTTAGATTGACGAAAATCAACAGTGATTAGTTTAATAGTAAGAGTTGCAAAAAATTTCAGTAGTAAGTATAATCTCTTCCTACATTCCCATTATTTGTGAGTTTTAAAAATTAGGATAAAGGGATTGAAAAAATTTGTACAACCCTGTAAAACTCTTCTCATACTTGAAATTAAAATTTTCCCAATTTGGGGTTTGAGTGCAAAAGTATAATAAACCACTTATATACTCCTCTGAGAGGTTTTTTTAAATAGGTTTTTTTTAAAGTCTAAGTCTGTTCTATTTTACTATTTATAATAGGCCAAGTCTGGCCTAATATAGGTTAGGTCGTAGGCTTATGTAGGTTAGCCTAACTCATGTACACCCCTACTCCTCTCAAATTAAAACAATAATTTATTTTTCCGATCCAATCCAATATTTAGTTGTCGATGGCTGCTCTCTTCAATCACTGCCACATACTCCTAGCGGTGGATGGCGTCGACAGCCACTCTCTAGCAGAGTACATTCCTAACAACCACTGTGAGAAGAACCAGTGAGTCGTCGAAAAAAATGGCCACCAACATCGCCTTACTCAGCCGCGCACTTTCAGGAAAGATATCGGCCATGTCGCCTTAGAGACCTACTCAATTACACGTCTCGCCTTCACACTTCGTCGATATCTCTGATTCGAACTTTGGTTAATATCTCTTTGATTTTTCATTTAATTTTTTCTGTAAATTATAGTTTGTTCCTGTTATGGACCTACATAAGGCTCATATATCTAAAGGCCCAACAAAGAGCAATTACATGATAGTTGTACAAGAGGACAATTGAGCTTGCGAATAAAAGGCCCAAAACTCATATATCCACAGGTAAAACTCTAAAAATAGGAGGCAAAGCCTATATAGGTATGACCTAATCTCTCTCTTACTATTACGTTGTCACAGTGAACACACACCACCTCATTGGCTTACGTCGTTATTAGTTGTGTACAATGACCTTCCTTCTCTAGAGATCTACTTCATAGATACCTTAAAGAGAGAGTCCGGTAATATATTAATCTACTAGCCTTGGGCTAGACATCTCTTTCATACAGACAGAACATTGGTGCCGATTGTGGGGACCATAAATTTCTATTCCCGCGATTACCATGGCAATCAAGAGAAGTGGTTATCAGCAGCCACCTTCGTCGCATCTTGGGTTGCCACAAGACGTAGTGATGGAGGAAATACTGAGGAATGAAGTTAATCATAATAATCAACAGGTGGTTGACTATAATGTTGTTCGTGTGAGTGATGTACATTCTGACTCGGCATTGACTCTGGCGGTGAACTATCTACCAATCCGAGGTGTAGACGCTCGAGAAGTGCAGCCAGATGCGTTGCAAGTACCACCTGAGACAAATGTGGATCAGCGCATTGCTCACAGCGCGATCAATGCCCTGCTATAAAGGATCAAAGAAACGAATAAGCGTAACCAGTTTCATCGGCAGGAAAAGGCCCAAATCCGACAGGAAGATCCCCAGAGGATCCGAGACCTAGAAACAAGATTGCTCCAGGCAAGAAATTCGGATCCAAATCACGCAACAGCTCAGATCCTGGGTAATTTGCAGAGAGCAGAATCTCCCAGTAGGGTACATGAGCTAACCTAGGAGCGCGGTAGAAATGACCGTGATGGAGGAAGAAACCTTGATGAAGGAAATAGAGCTCGGGAAGAACGTATTTACCGAGATGATAGAGTTGACCAAAAAAGAACACCAGATAAGCACAACCGAGGTAGGCACCTCGGTAGAGAATATGGAAGGGATAACTTTAATAGGCCCATCTGAGATAATGCTAGCAGAGAAAATGCCCACTGAGATAGTAGAATTGGTAGAAGTAGGAGAGCCGAGTATGATCAGCCTGAAATAATGGTGGAAAGAGATCAAAATCTGATCTCTAGGAGTCAAGATGTCACTGGTATTCATAGGAGAAATATCGAAAGGGATAATATAACAATTGTCCCTTCGTAGACGAGATCGTTGACGCACCTTTCCCGGATAACCTTAACTTGGTAGAGTTGCCAAAATACGATGGAAGTCAGAACCCTCAGGTCCACCTTGATGTCTTTGATATGGCAATATATATCAAAGGAATCGATAAGCCATTGATTATAAGGTTTTTCACAACAACTTTGACGGGAGTCGTACAGACGTGGTTCTCAAACTGCCAGCCAACCTCAAACAGGGCACCAAACATACCCTACCATTTCTACGATTCTGAACAAACTACTACACCAATTCCTCTAAAAATTTTATAAAGTATACTAGACACCTTAAGATTAAATTTGACATATCATAGGCCTAATTTTACCAAGAATTAAGGGAGAAATAAATTTTCCAAAACTACCACCCGACAGCCCCCATGTGCAGGGCATTCTGGATAGTCCTCACTCAAACGCCGCTACTGGTCTGCGCACAACTCCAATGGCTACCAATTTTTGACACGACATAGTTGACATCTCAATCTTCAAAATGATGTATGGCAAGTCTATATTGGACATTTGTAGAGGGAGATATGCTCTCTCAAAGTTAGCCTAAAAACTGTCATTTTATATAAATTTCGACGGCACCTCCTTTGTTTATTCAACCTATCCCACTTTTTATTAAAAGTGTGTTATTATCATCAAATGGTACCTGATAGACAAGGGTGGCACTCAAGGACCAACAATGCCTTGGTGCTCTTACAACCCACAAAATTTATATCATTTACCTCAATTTACAATTCATTACTTACTTTGTCAAAACTTAAATAATTTCAATCACATTAATCCATTTGCATGCATTCTTTCAACATACACATAATCATCATCTAAAATAGGCATATTGCCCTTTCATCACATACATGCTTTAAATATTACACAAGATCCATGATTCATAATTTACAATCTTCCAAATGATAAATAATACAATTAAATCCTCCAAAGTACAACATAATAAATCAACAACTAGACTTAGACAAAATATGACATGAACAAATATAACAAGATGTATAATCCTAAAGCAATATGCAATGTTCATGCCCTAAGTCCAGCCTATGCCAAAAGTGACCTCAAAATGCAAAAAGTCCTCTAATCTCCAAGTGCTCATCCTATGGGCCTCTTGCCCACAGCTCTGGTCCCGGTACAACCACATGAAATAATGCCCCAAACACGGGGTGAGATATACAAATATATCTCAGTAACCCAGAGGTTTTGGAGATTACTCCGCCCAATGGCTCACTCAGATGTAAAATCAACAATGCATCATAACAATGTAAGAGGGATAAAGCAAGAGATTTAGTGAAGTATGGATGCATAGGGAGTAAACATACGATGCAGCTGGAATGGTCAAAGCCAAAACCACACAACATCCGGCCTATTAGCCTCGGCATATAGCCTATGGGCTCTCATCCAAGGAAGTGTTCTCAGAACTTCAACCAAGGCACCCACCACCAATACACCCGAGACATTCCTAGAGTGCTCCTCAACGGATAACAACTCCATAACCCCAGGTCAACTAGAACTCCCTCACGGAGACCTATCCAGTGGAAGTCCGTAACATCCGAAGGCAACTATCTACTGGCCAGAGATACGGTACATCCTATGTACCCTATATATATAAATGCATGAGTATGTTACAACTACATTCTTGACATACAACCTCCAACCACTACCCCCAAGGGACATGGTTGAGCACACATGGAGATTAACCCCAGTACCAAAGGATAACCTTGTTGAAACTCTCTCTCTAGGTAACTCCAATGAAGGTACAACCGAGCTTGGTCCAACCAAAAATGCCTACACACAGGTCATTCCCATATCAATTAGAACCACATAAAACCATACACTTGGCTATTCAAGTATTCATGCAAATTGTCATAAACACCTACCACAATTCTTTTAGTCAAGGACCAAAGGCAATCAACCAAGCTCATTGTTCAAAGCTCACGTCCGTGGGAGGCAACCTACAATGACCACACAAGGATCATCAATACAATTGTAACTCAAGTTGAATTTGAAAGCAAACATTTCCCAATCCCATATACATAAGTTCGGTCATTTGGCCTCAAAATACCTAACCATGTTGTTAATTTTATTACAATGTCTTAATGGTTTCCTAAGCTCACCACAACACCAATTCAAGTCCTCAACTTCATTGAATTACCACTCAACCTCAACTTTCCCAATCTTTTTTTCTTTTAGGTCAAAAATTCAACACTTTGGAACATCCAATGGTTTCACTTCCAATCCACATGCGTCACACCAACACACAACCTATTTAAACTTATCTCACAACCATACAACACCAATTACATGGTTTTTGAATCATCCATCCTTATTTCTCCTTGAATTGCCGAATTGTTCATGGATGCATACCCAAGGATTTTCAATTCAATTCAACACTTTCACACATCATACAATCCTATAATTAACTCATACAATTACTCAACAACTCAATTATACAATCCCACAACAATTCCATTTCACAAAATCTTGCATACCCATCAAAATTTTGCCTAAGTTCTCAAACTTTTCATCAATAATTTTTGTGACTACAAGCTTCTTCCAAAGCCTCCAAGCACAAACCGTCTCTATCATTTTTAAAACTTCCATTGCAAATCTTTACCAAAAATTCTAAGATTTTACTATGTTAAATTAGATATCACAAGCTTTCCAACGACATATTTTATGTCTCAATCGGATTTGTATAACTCCAGTTATGTTTTTCGTAAGTTAACGGAATTTTCCACAGTAAGGAAGCAACTTAAAACTCAAATCGTGATCAATCCACTTGTCCAATGGATCTGAAATTTTGTAGGATTGTATCCCTATATGTTAGCTTCATATAGGTCCAAACCTCATTCAATTTGGAGCTCTGTAACTCAAGATATTGCGATTTTACCAAACTAGTGTGTTGCTGTCACATTTGCACTAGGCAATCGATTACCATATAGAGGGTGATCGATTACCCTTCATGGTAATCAATTACCACTCTAAGGTAATCGATTACCACCTGTGCAGAACGCGAAATTTTTCTGCATAATTCGAGCTCCAATGGCCTCCCAAGGTTTCCACCTTCGATTTACCCACAAACAGAAGTTCAAACTACCATATTACATTGAAGTTAACAACTTTTTACTTGAATCATCAAAGTTTCCCTTTTTAAAAGACTCAAAACAAGCTTTGTTCATGAATTTACAAAGGAAATGGTGAAGGGTTACCTAAGGGCCTTTGAAAACAGAAAAATAAGATAACTTTGAGTGCTTTGAAGATGCTCCAAGCTACTGACTTGGTGGTGCACGAAAATCACATTCAAAGGTAGGTCTTTTCTTCACAAAAATTGGTTCTTGAAGCTTCCAAGAGTGTAAATATTGGCTCCCACACCCTAAGCCCAAGTGGACAGCCCCACAACACCCCCAAAATAGAACCTTGAATTCCCCAAGAATGGATTTTTCTTTCACTAATCACAAGCTCTCAAGGGTTTAGAGGATTAAGAAGAAGAATGAAGCATAAAAGTGTGTTCTTTGTGAACTTCCATGGAGAAAGGCACAATCTTTCTTGAGAGTGGTGGAGAGAATGTTCAAGGTTTGAGAAAAAAAAGGGCTGCACAGATTTTCTGATATAACCTAGGGTTTTATGCCCTTTAGCTATTTATATAATTGTGCCCACTAATCAATAATATTAGTTCTAATAGCTCTGCTAATTATTTTTCTATCAAATTTTATATTCTTAACCTAGATATTTTTCTAGAAATTATCATATTTTTATTATAATTTTTCGAGACACTTCATCCGTACGCGTTTTATACTGCAAAATAGCCGGTATTAGTTTTGACATCACTGCTTATTATTTTTATCCCAAATTTGATATTCTTGACCTAGATATTTTTCTAGGAATAATTATATTTTTATTATAATTTTTTGAAATACTTCACAGGTACACATTTATACCGCGAAGCAAAATTGGTATCTGCACTTTTCTCAGAAAAGCGATTTAAGCATTATTTGACCTTCTCGATAATTATTCTAATCTTTCTATATTTATCCAAAGTCAATTGTAGAGTTATTTCCTAAACTCATAATTAAATTATTTAAATTTCTAATTTAGTGGTGCAGGTTCTTACTCAACACACCAAAAATGAGGACTCAAAGTCAAAAAATAAATAATGAGACTGGTTCAAATACATATGTATAAATTTGAAAATCACAAGGACAGGTAAAGTTGAGTGATAATAATGTCTAATGCAATCATTAACCTTAAACTCAATTCAAACCGTCTTATGTTCATAGACCCCTTTATTTCCTAAACCCCAAGTCAACATGTTATTACATATGGAAAGGGCACAAGCGAGGAAGCTCAGATTAATACAAATATTCAAATTCAGAAGCAAAAATGTGATGATTATTAATAACGTCACAAAGAAAAACACATGATGGATCGCATGACAGTCTTTAAAGTTTATACAACCATTCATAAAATCTTGATGACCATCAATTGTTTCTCAAACATAATGCACTGTTTTCTTGTCCATGCGGTCTGCACATAAGAAGGGGATCATATCAAGCACATTTTTTTTTTTTATCTCATTCACATGTTTAAAATTGAAGAGCAAATATATCCCTCTATCAAAGAGATGGAGGGTCACACCTAAACTATTCACAAAACGAAATTCACACTTTATTGAACACAACCATCCAAAGAGTGATTCCTCATTTTTTATTTTTTTGTCAAACATATAGTGTACACATTACAAGAAATTGGACGTTTAGCCATGTTTATTTAACCACACTTACTGATATGATGTGACGGAAAAGTAAAATCCCAAATTTACAATAAACGTAGTGAAATTATTTATTTTACTTTTTCTAAATTATAAAAAATCCGATCTAGCTTCACATTTTATCCTTAACTAGGATATGACCCATGCCTTCGCACGGGATGGTGATTAGTAAAAAATATAAAATAAAATAAAATAAAATAATAAAATTGATATTTTTTGGAAAGCAAAAATAATAGACATGCATTGTACATTAAGAAGCATGGCAAGCAAAAAGAAAATAGAGTAGAACAACCAACATTGTGGATTAATATTCAACAATGTGCATCCATAATTTTTCAAGTTTTATATTTAACCTGTCATTAAGAAACAAATACAAATCATTTCACAGTGATAATAACAAATCTTTAGATTATAATAAACACAGACAAAAAGATAAAATAATTACAAATAGTAAGAAAATAAAAACTTACATGTTCAAATGAGTAATAGATAATAAGGTCACAATGCTCTCAAATATATCAGGAACAACAATTGAGAATTCTCCAAAACTTCAAACATCACTGTGATGCATAATTAAATCTCCTAAATTAAACTCGGCCTCATGTTGAGTTATAAATAGCCCTGACAGATATTGTGTCTCCATTCTATGCACATCATTATGAACAACAAAGTTTTCTCTGCCAAAACATAACCATTGATTAACGTAAGCAGGTATGATCTATAGTGAGGAATTTCAATAATATTTAAAAGAGATAAAACTTAAGTGGTACAGATATAAGTAGCTACCTCAAACATGGTCAGATCTCGTGCAGTAGTAATGTATAATAGTTTTACAAATAAGACACACTAATTTATGTCAACCTTTGGAAAATTTCTTGGAATACAATATTTGTTGTATTATTTGCAACTGAGTCATGATCGTCAAGTATGAGAAGCTTTAATCCCTTCTTACTTTTCACCCTGGAGAGAGCCACATACAATTGGCCATGAGTAAAAACTGGTCTTGGAAGATAAATTCCTACATGAGATAAAGTTTGACCTTGACTCTTGTTTATTGTCATGGCAAAGGAAACAACCAATGGAAATTGCCTGCGTTCAAACTTTATAGGGAATGTGTTATTCGAAGGACTCAAATTCATCCTTGGAATCAACACCATCTCACCTATGTTATTTCCTGAAACCACTTTTCCGTCAATAACATGTTAAGCAAGTTTTGTAGTAATCAATCTTGTCCCATTGCACAAGCCTCTTGATTGATCTATGTTTCTCAGAAGCATAACTGGTACTCCTTTCTTGAGTGTCAATTTATGGTTAGGAAGTCCAGTTCCAGAGAAAGTGTTAAGTATTTATGGAGGAAATGCTTCTTCCTCAACATTATTATTCCCTTCCGCTTTACAAATACTATCTAAACTAAGGTATACCTTCTCTTCTTCTGGAATTTTTGACATTAAGTACTCATTTAACATGGAGACATCCGCTAATGTTGGTGTTAAGATTGCCCGTTCTTGGAAGAAAGATGCATTAAGCATATTTTTCAAAAGATTTGGATAGGCAAATTCTACTAAAGCAGAGATTGGATCATTGCAATCATTGATCAAGATTTCATCTGGGATTTTTATTGTAGAGTATCCATCAACATTGTCACCAACTTTGCCATCTCCAACATCAAGAAGCCATTCAGAAAACATTTTAATCTCCATGACATCATTATTAGAACCTTGTGAATACAGCCGCATGTTTTTAGTCAATGTCAACATTTGACAATAATGCCATAGATGTGAAGAATTTATTGTTGCATGTACAATTTCTTGCCTTCCACCGTGAGGAATAACGGACAAGATCTGTCTGAAATCACCTCCTAGAACAACGACTTTCCCACCAAACGACGTTTCAAAACTTTTTTGATTTGAAAAACGGAGAATGTCTCTTAGTGTTCTATCCAAAGCTTCGAAACAGAATTTATGAACCATAGGTGCTTCATCCCAAATGATTAATTTAGCTCTTGACAGTAACTCAGCCTGAGGCGAATTCTGCTTAATGTTGCAGATGGAATCTTCACTGATGTCAATAGGTATGCACATCCTAGAATGAGCAGTTCTCCCTCCAGGTAATAATAATGACGCAATTCCGCTTGAAGCAACATTAAGAACAATCTCTCCTATTGATCTGAAAGCAGCAGATAATGTTTTCCATATAAAAATCTTTCCCGTGCCTCCAAAACCATATAGAAAAAAGAATCCACCTTTATTTGCAGATGTTGCTTCCATGATTCTGTGGTACACATTGCGCTGCTCTTCTGTTAGGCTTGCAAGTAAATGTTGATGCTCTTTTGCCAATAAACTTCTATCATAAGATAACTCATCAAGTATCAACTTATTAGTTACATGAAGTACAGATTCACCAGTGGGACATGGCATTGTAGGATAATTACACAGACTTTTCCCATTACTCTGTAAGCAACTTTCAATTTCAGCAAGAGAAACATTTTTAATCTGTTCATCGGTCATTACCAAATCTGCATATCATCATGAGTAAATAAAAAATAATGGAAAATTTCGGAATCAAGATATTCATATACGGAATTTTGATATTTTCAAATAACAAAGGATGAATAATTTAAACATACCTTGGCGGTTCATGTTCTTTCGTTGCTGATATAAGATATCATCGGATAATAATTTCCAACATTGTTCCCATACATATTTAGGTCTACTCATATTGTTGCAAAACAACAGCAAAGCAAATAGTCTTCTTATATAATGTCCGGATGCCCAAAAGCTTGCTTCTTTAATTGCATCAATGTATTCTTTGTCATCGTCCAAGAAACCTAAGGAATAGCAAGCTTCTTTGAATGTAGGAAAAATGACACCACTAACAATTCTCAAATCTTCATAATTTTTACAACCTTTTTGAGTATTCAACAACATTCTTAGGTAGTAATCATCTCTATTCTTTGGCGGAACATGAGTTAATCTTCCAATAGAAAATCCTCTTTTTCTAGGATGCCATTCATGGTTGTTTTCTTGGTAGACAAATTTGGTTGGAAATTCTGGATATGTTAAACCTCTGCCTTCATCATACTTATTGTTAGCCTCCATCCATGCTTCAAACATTGATTTTTTCTCCATAGCATTTGTCATAACCTCAGAAATTGAGCTATCATCTTTAAAGACAACAAATTTTTGATCAGGAAGGTGGAATGACAGCCTTTGTACTAGAGGATATCTAGAATGAATCTCAAAGCCAAGGATTCTCCAAACCGCTTCACATGAAGAAATATATCTACATTAAGAATAGTTAGAACACAGAGTGAATTATTTAGTAATTAAAACATTGTTGCATACAAAGTTAGATGAAGTGACGATGTAATAGTTTGCTCATACCTACAGTCATAAAACATTTTGATTTCATCTGTAGATGACGTTGTTTGACTGTTTGTAGGAGAATGGTGAAAAGTTGCTGTAACTCGGTCGTTGCCCTTGTGAATGTACTTGAATAGATATTTTATAGCTATACTCTGGCAAGTATATTCTACATTCATATGAGCTTGATACTTCAAAAGCAATTTGGCATTATATGGGACAACATACCGACTATCGAGATGTACTCCTTTTTTGTTTACTGTTATACCATCATATCTCCTTTTGTAATGAGGAAAACCTTCTTCATCAATTGTAGTTCCAGGTAAGAATTTTTTGGGGAAACGTTTGGTACACTTCCCACCATGCATGCAAGTGGATTTCAGGTTTGCCACACCATATGGACCATGTATCATAAAATTGTTAACAACTTCATGAAGTGCAGGATTATCATTTGGATTTGGAATTTCCGTAGAGATAAGGGAATCAATGTCACTTGCAGTAGATGGTTTATCATGCGGATGTAGAAATAGAAGAATGTGGGCATGAGGCAGTCCTCGTTTTTGAAATTCTACAGTACAAACATCTAACACAAATGTTCCCTTATGCTTACAGTAGTCCTAGTCCTCTTATTTGAATGCTCGGAAGATTTGAAATTAACATCTTCTCTATACCCATCTTCACCATACGAAAACAACAATGGATATTGCAGTGCGAGATACAAAGGATGCTTCACATCTATTCGTTTCAATGTTCCAGATTGAGTTTCTAATATTATGTCTCTATCACCAATAGAACTATCAATGTCTCCAACTACCAAAGCAGCAATTTCTGATGCAGTTGGAAGATTATAAGTTCTGCCATCCTTATCCCTCTTTCGAATTAGCCTCATTTTTAGTCCATTAAAATCTCCTTTTTTGTAACGATCTCTTGCACAACGAAATGATTGTGCAATAACGTTGTTGTCATCCACCATTTTTTGCAATGAAGAAACAATTTCTGTATCTAAATTTTCAGCTTTATCACAGTTCCTACAAAAATTAGAATAAAATTTATTCACAGTCTTGATCAAAAGGAAACCAATATGTAGATGTAAGAACATACCTTAGACAATTCATCCTATTACCCATTTCGTTGTCAGTGTCATATATGTATAGTTGAGCAAACTTTGGTGTAGTATTGTCCACTGGAAGAAGACTTCCCACTAAGTGATGTACTTGTCCACCAACTTTGAAAACATAAGGAGTACTTCCATTGTTAACAGAACGATCAACCTTGCCTCCGAAGGAAGTGAATGAGAAAATCATGTTGTAAGCTCTAATATTACGTAAGAAATGCTTGCTTCTCTCATCAACATTATTATGAAGTTGTACCAAAGTGTCTGGTGCTGTTTTTAGTAGAGGAAGATCGACTTTGCCGTTCATGCAACATAGGCTAAACTCTGGATTTTGAGTTTGTCTATTTTTTCTATTTCTTTTGGCGTACCACAACAATGCTCCACAGTGCACACAAGAGAAAGCGACATCACCAATATCTGAATAATCTAAAAACAATGAATAAATATTTAGTGTTGCACAATTCAAACAAATTTCCAACAATTAAAGATTATTATGTTTCATATAATGTAGTCTTGGAATAATAAATTATTTGAATATAGTGATATTAATAAAGAAATATGACATGTCTATAAGTTATGCAAGAAATAAAGTAGCATGTAAGTGTTTCTAACCATTGCTAATAGGAGGACTGTGGTTGACTTTATCGACTTCAACCGAAGCATTATTAAAGCTTGATTCAAGTGAGCGAATAGTTCCCAATAGCTTGGAACTATTAACCGTACTCATGGTAGGGCTACAATAAATAAAAAAAATAATGTTAGCAAAATTGTCTTAAAAAAATACAAAATTCATAGGTACAAAAGATAGAATACATTGTATCTGATGTAGGAGTAGATAAATTGGTTATACTGTTTTCGATAATTCTATCATCGAACACATTGGTTGGCGCCTCGCAATTATCACCTTGTACGAAAACCAAAACAATTAGTGCACGTTTAATGCAATATTAATAATGTAAATACTTCATATTGGATTAAAAAAATGAAGCATACCTAGTTGGGTACGACAACTACTGTTCATAGAAGCATTTTTCTGCAAGACATTTTGTGTCAACTTCGCAGATCGCTTTTCTAAGATTAAAGTCCTCCTTAACAGTCTTGCATCTTTTTTTTGACTTGAGGAATGAGCTTGCATAATTTCATGAAAGTTCTCAAAAATAATCATACTTGTTTCGAAAATCACAATACAACCAAATCTCAAAAAAGTCAATTTGATAAAAGAAATAATACCATTTGTTATGTTGGTAAGTCCTGAAGACATTGTAGATGGTGTAAGTTCACTGCTTTTGATATAGGCACCATGTTCATAGAAGCATTTCCATGAAAGACATTTTGTGTCAACTTCGCAGATTGCTTTTCTAAGATTAAAGTCCTCGTTAACAGTCTTGCATCTTTTTTTTGACTTGAGGAATGAGCTTGCATAATTTCATGAAAGTACTCAAAAGAATCAAACTTGTTTCGAAAATCACAATACAACCAATCTCAAAAAAGTGAATTTGATAAAAGAAATAATACCATTTGTTATGTCGGTAAGTGCTGCAGACATTCTAGACGGTGTAACTTCACTGCTGTTTGATATAGGCACCATGTTCATAGAAGCATTTCCATAAAAGACATTTTGTGTTAACTTCGCAGATCGCTTTTCTAAGATTAAAGTCCTCCTTAACAGTCTTGCATCTTTTTTTTGACTTGAGGAATTAGCTTGCATAATTACATGAAAGTACTCAACAATAATCAAATTTGTTTGAAAAATCACAATACAAACAAATCTCAAAAAAGTCAATTTGATAAAAGTAATAATACCATTTCTTATGTCACTAAGTGAAGCAGACATTATAGATGGTGTAAGTTCACTGCTGTATGATGTAGGCAACATGTTTTCATCATGCGCAAAATGCATAAACTTTGGTGTTTTATTCAAATTAGGTCCTTGCATATTCTCTCTTGAATGAGTTTTCCTGGAAATAAGTAAAAATAAAAAGATACTCATGCAATTATTTAAACAAATTGTAATATATTATATTAATTTTAATATATTTAGAATAATATACAAATTGGAAATCCATAATAATGTTTTTTACCTGAGAGATGTTTTATTAAGCAATTGACTTGATGTTTGGGAAAGTAAACTGTCAGACGACAAATTGACACTGAATTCATCTGCAAACAACAGGATAAATTTATTACAGTGGGTTATATTACAGCGTGATACTACTACTATGATAATAATGAGATAGAGCAGGCCTAACAATGGAACAATCTATTGAATTCAATGTTGGAAATGGAGTTGATGTGTCAATGGATGGGTTTACATATTGTTGTTGTTTTCCTTTCCCTGCAATGAAGTTCTTAACCGATTAGATTGACCAAAACAAAACTACAGTAAAGTGAGTTTAGACACATTGTCTGATGGCAACAAAAAAAAATAATGACCAATAAAAAGATAGAGAGGAATGTAATATTTAAATGAGCAGAAACCATTTGGTAGCAACATACAGCTAAAATTAAACAATTTAATACAGAACCAGCTTCTTATATTGCAGTTTCATGGTAATATCTTATAAGCAGAAAATAACAAAATAAATGATGCAAAGTGATAAAAGTAAAAAACCATTGCATGGAAAGAATGTAGTAAAAAACGAAATAGGATTATCTACCATGATAACAACAATAATTCATGACACATTACATGACGAACAAACATTCATTCATACAAAAAAGTGACTTTAGACAGACATTGTCACATACACAATTTAAAAAAAGGAAAAATAGACACAAACTTCTAAAATATTAAATCAGCCAAAAAAGACACAGAGTGCTATGCAAGAACACTATGGTTCAATTAAGTTGAACTAAAGATCGATCTGATTTTATTCACTGAAGTCAACATAGGAACATTTCATTACTTTAGTGAACTCAATATCTAGTTTTATGTATAATGGTTAAGGATTGTAGCTTCTAGACAAACACGATTTTTTGGTAGTGTTATTATTATGTTGTTATCTGATCTTTCAATATAATTAGAGATTTTGGGAAATTGTTAATTTAGTAGGAGGAAATCATTTTATGAATTGTTACTATAGATGGTGATAGATTCTTTGCCTTATGACCTTCTAACACCAACAGCTAATCTTATCTGATTCCTTATTGCAGAATGTGATTGATAAGTTTTGCAAATTCATTATTCACATTTATGGTGCGCCCTGAGCAGTCTTATGAGCTAATCTCTTAGTAATTGCAATGAGCACAATACAAAACGGTTCCAGTAATTATGGTGTTGGGGATTTCAGATTTCAAAACTTAATTTCAATGTAATGGTTTTTCCATACTTTAATCGACCTTTGTTGAGGATAGACTTGTGATGCTGGAGCAAGTATCTTTTCAACCAATATATGCAATAGTAATTTAGTTGCTAGGTAAGTTAAAATAAAATTAGATCATACATTTCATATACGTGTATTGAGTCTGAGATTATAAACACAGTAATGAAACATGAGATGAGGATTGCAAAAATGAAATCATATATGTAATAGATATATTCAAGAACCAATCATTGTTAAAGATTTAATGAACTGAACAAAACCATAAATGAAAAAGGAGAAATAACGAACCTTCTACTTTCTTCTTAACTGATTGATACATGGAGGCAAACAATCATCCAACGGGATGGTGGTAGGAATGCAGTAGATGAATATCGTTTATGTCAGAAAACGAAAAGTCACTTCCCCTTTTGTTGTATATATTAATTAGTAATAATTTGACCTTTATTTGAAATACCTTTGTTTTGGCAAATTTACTGTCTTTTCAGTTCATTGTTATATAACTTTGGCGCTAAAACATTCTTTGTAGGTCTGGTGGCACGATTAAGTGACTTTTCAGTTCTTTGTTATGTAACTTAGTCAATAATAAAGTGTCTGTTCCATAAGTGGGAAATGAAGGGGCATTAGAGGATGAGTGAAGGCACGAGAGAGTCCCAAGAATTTGTCTGTAACATAATTTTTAGAATTAGTAGCATTAAATAAGTTGTGTAGGTTGTTGCGGGTTTTTTTATTAAAAAAATTTGGATTTAAAGAAATATAAAAAAAAACATGAGTAAAAAGAAAAAAGAAATATCGAGTTCGGAATTCTGGTTATACCAAAAATTTTCTCGTCTCTTGCTACCGTGTCACATGGCATAATTTTATTGAGTTTACTATTGAACCTAAGTGGATAACACAAAAAAAAATTGGAAGACATACACCTCATATTAATTATGTTTTAATTAATTATATAAATAAAGTCAAATTATTTATTACACGAGATATCTAAAAACCATAAATTACTACTTTCTTAAGATGATATAAAAATATTAATAGCTGAAGGTTGGATTGTGAAGCTGCCATACTGTGCTTTTTATTTTCCTTCCCATTTTCATGTATGAAATTCACATTAACATGCATCTTCTATAAGTCACGTTAACATATATCGATATCTTTTTAATAAGTTGTGTAGGTTGTTGCAGGTTTTTTTTTTTAATTTAGCTGTTTAAAACTATATTAAATGATTATTAGTGTTCTGTTAGTATGGTAAGAATTTCCCCTACCATTCCGAAACAATGACAACATGAAGCTACTACCTACATAATCATTGTTTAATACTGAAGACCTAATTCGTGGAAATGTATGAATATATAACTTTGTTTCATTATCATAAGACATGTCATTTTGCTTGCAATTACATGTCACCTTGCATGTAATTGCAGTAACACGTGCCCAGTAGTTTTATTCTGCATGTAATTGATCATTGGTAATATATATGAAACAAAGAAGTATGATTGATAGAAGAAATAATTATTAATAATTATTTGACAACAACAACAAATTGCTAACGAAACTATAACCTTCAAATATTTGACAACAACAAATTTCCTATTGGATCTATTTGATAGAACATGCATTATGAAATTTTGAATCCCAAAACACAAGTTCAAAATAAGCTAGCTTTGTCTTAATTTGATCGCCAAAATTTATATTGATTCATGTCTGTAGATTAGTAAAATGAAGAAATTGGAAAGGTGTCAAGGCTCACTCTCAAAAAGTCAACAAATGGAAGTAAAATCCAAGAGACAGTGAAAAAGAAAATAAATAAAACTGTATAGTAACTAAAAATTTAATTAACAATGTGAAATGTAGTTAGTTAGGTAGGCTATTATACCAAAATCCAGTAGAAGACTAAATCCTGTAAGCATGGTTAGTTCCATCTCATTTTCAATGCTGCGGTTGATATATGGTTAGTTCTTGTAGAGAAAGTGAAGTGTAGGTTTTCATCTTTTACTTTCTTAATGTCATCATAGATGAAGACCAAAAAATGGTTAAAGGGGTTTAATTAATAACTTGTACAAATCATGTTGTCAACTATTTTGTGTAAAAAACTTTTTAGCCCCATTTTTATTTGGTGCTCAATGGCCTTTGTTGATTATGCAAATGCAGTATTAAAGCTGGAATATATTTGCCTACAATAATCAGATCAAATGACTACCTGGAAATCATAAACAATTATAGGACTTAAAATTTTCTGTTTAATGTTACAATGCATGAGATGCTTGTGGCAGAAATTGAATAGTTGTAGAAAAGTGTAATGCAAAAGTTCAATACCAATCCCTTATGGTTTTTTCGTTATTTCTTTTCATGCATTGAAATAGTTTGAATGACTTCAAGAACATTTCCAAGGTCTTTGTTTGTACTACTATCGTCAGAAATAAGTTGTCAAAGAAAACTTAGGTTGCGAGAAATATTTATCCCAATTGTATAACTACCATATATTAATAACTAATAACGACAATAGCATGGCTTCCACTTAGACTCAATCAGCAAATCCACGACTTTGAGAAAAAAACAGAGAAGAAAACCAAAAGTTTGAATGAGCCTCATAAATATTGTTTTAAACGTTTATTGGAATGATAAATAGCAGTGCTGAAATTTGATAGTACACTTTCTCAGTGTAAGGTCTACATTTACCCTATAAAATATACTAATAGAAACTATGTTGATGTTACTATTACTTAAATTGTTATTTGATATCAATTGTTATTATCTACCTTTTTTAATTGTAGATAAAATTTTTGTTATCAATCGTAATAAAAATTTAATAAATATATAGTTTGATTTTGTGTTACTTGCTTGTAAAACCATTTTCATGTTGTTTATATTTTATATTCATAATTTAAAAGAAATATGAAATGTCGCTTATTATGACATGTACATGAATTCTTGCATGACGTCAATACTAATATTAATTGCTGTTGTTTAATAATTTTTAGAAAATATGTTCTATCTTGTGAAGGCATTGTACACTGAGATGCAAAATATAAAGAGGCAAAGTATGTCCTCAGGAGAATCTTTATTCAAATGTATTTATGAAAAATAAATTGAATGCTTGTGAATTGAAGGAGAAAATCAATTTATAAAAAAGTCACGGGTGGTATTTCTAACTTTGATTTTGCTGACATGTCTTTTTTGCTTG
Organism: Gastrolobium bilobum; assembly: GCF_033153095.1. Classification (NCBI taxonomy): domain Eukaryota; kingdom Viridiplantae; phylum Streptophyta; class Magnoliopsida; order Fabales; family Fabaceae; genus Gastrolobium; species Gastrolobium bilobum. The sequence goes on along the minus strand of NW_026895869.1, from coordinate 125,657 downwards.
TTGTTGAAGATTGATATTGATTATAGTTGAAAACCACTTACATTCTTGAGTATAACTATTGTAATGAATCAATTCATAACCAACTGAGTATAAAAGTGCATCATTAGTGATATGCAAACATCCTCTTCTCGCACATATAACATTATTTTTGTCAACATTAAACCACAAGGTTTAATAAGGAGCCAGAAGATGACAATGACAATGGTAAACCATTGGTTACCATATCCACATTGAATGTACTCAATAAAGGAGCCAAAAGATAACAATAAGCAAAATGACAGATTTAAAGTATGTGTAGCATGAATTACACCCTACAAATCTTTAGTAGAATCAAACAATCAAAATCTGTCTCATACAACCAAAAAGCAAAGCTTTACGAATAAAGGGTAGAAAAGTATTTTGAAGAAACCAAACTGCAAGAAAAACATAAAAACAATAACACAACAATCCCAATATTTGTAATCATGCAGACAAAGACATAAATTATAGCCTGAAAGAGCAATCCACAGCATGGCAGAAGTTTATAAAAACTATTATGATCAATCCTTCTCAATCTTTATGGCCTTAGTTGGTCTCAAACATGGAACCAAATCCGCAACCCCCACTGGTTTTTCGCTTTCTGTATCTGCAAATATGTTGGCAGGATTTTCTGGCAGCAAATTAGTACCCAAATTTGCATCTTCAACTGCTTTTGTCTTCCTTAAGTCTAATTGTTTGGTAGGAGGAGTTACTGCCACCAAATCCAAAACCATATTTGCATCATCAACTTTTTTTGTATGATAAGTATCAGAAAGTTTGCTGGTAGGAGTTACATCCAAATAATCATTGTCTTCATGTTCTTCGTTGAATTGCTGTATATTATTAAAGATCATATTGCATTAAAAATAAAACATTGATAAATATTAAAAAAGCAAGATAAAGATAACTAATAAGGTTAAGCATGTACCAAAGTCTTTTGAACAGTAGATGAATTCTCCCCTACTTGGCTAACAGTGTTTTCAAGTACACCAAGTTGTTCATCATGCACTGATCCCTGCATTAAAGAGTTTCACATTTACCAAAAATTATGCATAACCACAGGAAGACTTACATCCCAATACATTATCGTTAAAATAATCTTAATTTAAAAGTAATTACATGTCCATCCATTTGACCGTTGAGGAATGATTGAATTATGTCCTCATCGGAGCAAACCCTGCTCACTTGGTAAGCACTTTCCTCATAAGAATCAATATTAGTTTTCTTGACATTAATCTTAAAAAGATATGAGTTTTCGATCAGAGCATCAATCTCTTGAGGGTATTTGTCCAAGTCACCACCCTAAATTTAAATATGCAAATTAACAGTCAAAGGGGATGATGTAAGGACCAGCATATATAATGAATGATTAAACCATAAGACATATAACACTTGCCCTCTGAAAATGCTGTTCACGCAATTCAGCAGCTGAAAGGCATAATAAATTTGTTGTATCTTTGTCAAACAAAACAAACGAAGCAGAGTCTGTGCCATCAACAACCCTTACTTGCAAACGGAACCTGAAAGATGCAAGAACAATTTTGGACAAATATTAGTTACATCTGTAAGGCATAATAATGAATAATAAAAAAGAACAAAAAGACTTACTTTGGATGATAAGTAGGCAGATGAATGTCACAATTTCTGCAATACCACTTTCCAAAATCTTCAAAGACTGAATGTGTACATTTTTTACAGCCTTTGTACCACCAATTAAAAGCAGATTCAATGCCCTTGATTGTGCCATACGTAACACATGTCATAGCCTAATTACACCAAACATTAACAATCAAGATGGAGGTTGATTTTTATTTAACGTATTAAATAAAGAGAACTAAATGTAATACCAATTACTACCTCCTTACAATCCTTGATGTCACAAATAAATTTTGCTGCAGATTCTTTCCAAAAACCAGCTGATTGTGAATTAATTGATTGGGTTGAATGCTGCATTAGTTTCTGTGCACTGTCTGACTGTGCATCAGGAAATCTGTGTATACAGAACATTAATTGACTTATTTTTATAGAACAACAGAAGAAAAAAAATACATCAGTTTCAGAAGTGAACCTAGATCTGAATGCTTCAACCTCAGCACAATCCTCATTGAAAAGTAGTCTTGTAGCAAATTTTGTATTAGACAATCCCATTTTACCTACACATAAACAATTGTGTAATTTATTTTTTATTACTCAAAGAGAACAAAATTTTTAGAATTAGTTGAATGATAATTTGAAGCACAGAAGGATCTGCATTGGTTAAAATAAAATCAATACGATTATTTACATTCTATTCCAACCTCATTAAGCTCCATAAAGGTTCAATAAAATAGCATTCTGATAGAGAACATGGTTATCAATAAAAAAGAACTGTTCCAATTTCTCATATTAGAGTGAAGATAATTAAACAAAATAAATGACAAAATAGAAAGGTTAAAATCTAAGAAAATAGGAGGTGAGGAAGCATATAATAAAAACAAAAAAAAAAACACAGAAGGATCTCTGTTGGTTTAAATTAAATCAGGTCCCACAATTGCAGATTGCATGAAAAGTATGAAAATATATTTTTATCTTTAATGTTTAAAGAATGAATAAAAAAAGAAATCAAAAAGCAAATTAGGAATGATGGAAAAATACCCATAAACTTTTTCATTCGAGCAAACTGAACGATGATGATCGTTTGCTTGTTTGAATTTTCACTATTATATTTAATAAGCTCTTCTGCATAGCTCTCCCATAAAGAACAATTAAGTCTCCCTCCCCTTGACAAAAAGTGAACATACTGTGTGAGATACAAAACGTATAACACAACTGAAATGATCAAACACTTTCAGAAGTATAAACAATAGAGCATAAATAAAAACCAAAAAATTAAAAAAACCTAAGATTGTCGAGCTCAATAGCTATCATCTTTGTCCTCTTTCCAGATACCATGTGTTCCTTAGAGTCACCAATTCCGCAGAGAAATCCAATAACGTCTGCAAATAATTTGCATGAGTAGTTATAGAAGAATAAAAGTGCATTAGAAGAAATGGAAGAGACGTTACCTACTAAACATGCCGTGTCATTAGGATAGCTTTCAATATCCTCGAATTCCATGAATGAAAAACCGTTAATAGGAAGAATGGCATCAACAATCGGTGTCACAACAGTTCTCAAATTGAAAGTAAGCCTATACTCATGTTGTGTTGGCTTAAATTTGTCATTATTAAGGCCAACACCAAAATTACGTATGACATACATTCCACCTTCTGCTAATTGATCTCTTATCCTCAATGACCCGCGGACAGTAGCCTGAATCTTGCCACCCTATTAAAAAGCAGGAAGCATCTACTGATTATTAGAAACAGTAGAAAAATAAATGTAATAAGTGCATCAAATGATAATGTCTGAGTCCTTGTTGCTTTCGAACCTAATTAAGCTTCATAAAGGTTAATCATATTCATGCAAGAAATATAATACAAAAAATATTTTGTAAAAACATAATTATGAATAACACATAACTGTTCCATTCTCTCAAATTAGAGTCAAAACAATTAATCAAATCCAATGACAATATAGGAAGGTTAAAATGTAAGTAAGCAGGAGGTGCGGAAGGATATGATAAATACAATCTAAATAACATTCATATAAGCGTCATGGTTTAAATAAGTTTATAGGCCCAGGAGATATATGAAAAGACATTATTTAATACTTCTTATGGATCCCCAATAATACAATATAGTTCATACAGGAACAAATTATTCCTTCAATCGAAAATCATAAGACACCATTACAGGAGGATACAAAGCTACCTTTATAAAGAATATAAACAAATGTGATGATAAATAGAATATAAAAAAATTCATAGAAGCATCAAGTTGTTATGATATAACACTCACTTACAGTTCTATATAGCAGAACCAAGTTAAAACAAAGGCGGAAAAACCATATAACATAGTTGGCTTCAGGAAAATTTAAAACATTCACTTACAGTTGTATACAACATAACCAAGTTTTACTAACCCCATTACCATCAATACATCAGAACATATAAAATACATGAAAGTAATACATTCCGAATATATAGTACAGTGGCACAAAAGGATAAATCTGCTTCGTGAAAAATGACCACAACAAAAACTGACCAAAACAATATAAATAAGAAAAAAAAACATACATGATCATCAATTAGAACCATCTCCACATTTTCGCCCATCTCCGGTCGATGAAAGTTCGGTTGCCTCCACAATCTGATAACCCTGACTTTGATTCTCCATTGCTCTTTCGATGGGGTCAAATCACGGATAACATCAACTTTTGCAGCCATTTGAGAGATTTTGAATCAGATAATTTGGCAACACAATGGAAAGGAAGGAAGAATGAAGAACAATTGCAAATGAGGAGAAGGTCATAATAAATGACGAAGGAATACCCTTAAACCTAGCGTGCTCAATACTCATAGAGAAAGACCAACGGTTTTGCATAGATAAATGAAAAACATTCATTGCAGATGTATTGTGCCCAATCGATGATCCTGAAGCAGCACGTAGGGAGGATAGGAAGGGTTTCACCGTCTTGATAACCGAAACAATAAATAACAGCAAGAGAATGGCAGTAGATGACGTGTTTGGGTAAACTCCCAACATAGATAACATAAACATCATTAGTACACATCAGCAGATATATATTTAAAATTTAAAATAAATTAATAGGCATAAATGTAATACATTTCACTTTTTAAAAGACATATTTCTTAAATAAAAGTTTCTATAAAAAGAAACTCATAGTGTGAACACAATTCTGATATTGAAGGAGGAGCTGCCACTTGTCAAAACTTTCCTCCAGTGGCTTTTCTCTTCTAATATTAAAGATTATGATTAAAACTAACAAATTAAGTATAATCAACCAATTCCTAAGCAGCAAAGTGACAGTTACCAACCTAAAATATTTGGTAATCCACTTAAATCTCACAACATACATATGGAATGATTCCACAAATGAATAATCTTACTTAATAATGCATCATGTTCCTCATGTTAACAACAAGAGCAATAGGTTGAGGGCAACCGATCTGGATCCATCCCATGTGAGATGTTAGGTCCAACCCATATATGGTCCAAGAAGCCCAACAACCAAAACTTAAAGGCTAAGGAAATGCGTCCATTCTGCGTTTTCGTCATCTTGTAGGCATACAACTACAATAACAACTTAGAACTCTAAAGCCATCCTACTAGCTAACAGCTAAAGGACAGACACATGATTCCAGGTGTACCTAAAAGATAGCCTATAAATAGGCATTCTGCATACAGGATAGACTGCAGAAGGCACCACAGTCCTGGTATAAGATACAATGGAGCCATACTAAGGTGGCCTAACCAGGACATCTAACCACTATATAATGGAGGCTTGAAACTCAGGTATAATCATCTTATCCATTTTTACTAAAGCTCGTTGACCAAACACTGACTTGAGCATCGGAAGGTTCCCCCCACATTTGTCTCAGTCAAACAAAGTTATCTAACTCCAACTCATCTATCATGCAGAAGTATCTCGCGGCGACATCCATCCGGAGAAGACTTTCTCATATCACTATTGGACTAGACTCAACCATATGTGGTCCAGCCCAATATCTCTTGAACTGATCCGTAAAAAAAATATTTGAGTAAAATGCGCTTTTAAAACAAAATAAATTAATTCAAACACACTTACAATTTTATAAAGAAAAATAAAAAATTCATATTTATAATTATATGAGTTCGTTAATTTATTATAATATCTGCCTACACTATTTAAGTTTATCTATACTGTATGACTCTTTGGAGAATAAGAAATTTTTATGCAGTGTAAAAATGTTTTACACTTGTATTTAATGATGTATTATTATATTATTTAATAAGGTCAGCATCCCTTATACTTATTACCAAAATCAAATCTACTACGAGGTGTTAATATAAAGTTAGAAAACAGTGTGAAAAGATATTTTATACTAATAATATATCAAAATTATACTTTAAGAATGATATATTATAATTTAAATAATTAACTAAAACTAATGTGACCTAATAAATACTTTATATGTTTTTAAACTTTATAATCAATATTTAAAAATATATAATATCATTAATTACTTCTCAAGTAATTTTCTTCTGCATTTGATAATAATATATAAAGGAAAAGTGTTTGTCTTTTTAAATGACATAAAATTATGTCATTTTAAGAGAGAGATAGACACAAAATAAAATTTTTTATTTAAAATTTAAATTAAAAAAAAATCACCCACTTTCTCTCTCTCATGATTTCTATTTTTTGTGTTTATCTCTCTCCTAAAATGACATAACTTATGTCATTTAAAATGAAAAACACCAAACCCAATATCTAATACTTACTCGGTTCATCAATTATCTCATAAATGTTCAAATTAGTTTACACACACATATACGCAAGTAGATTACGCCCTCTATTTCCCTTTGCTTGTCCCTTGCAATATCTCTTATATTTATTTTTTTCAATTCTTAGAAGGAGATAATGTCAATTTAAAGATGAAAGAAAGAGAATAAGTAAGAATAGTCTCCTCCGTATCTGATCACTCTTTCTTTATGTAAAATCCCATCCAAATACAAAGCATGAATTTAGTGAGAGAGAAGGGAAAGGGATCGATACAAGTTTTATGGTCCAGTTGTTTGCCCAAGTTGCACTTCTACTTTTGTCCAACGATGCCCACTTGAAAAAGTTACCTGAAAATATCCCGTATGGTCATACATTAAGGTATGCTCTCTCTTAAGTTTTTTTTTTTTTTTCCATCTATCTCTATGCATTAATTTTTTTAATTTTTTTTTCAAAAGATTGAAATATGTCATTTTTAATTTTTTTTTAGGTTTTTAAATTGAAGTTCTTTGTAATACTGAGCGAGATTTATAAACAAAATGATAGACTTGTCACGTCATGTTATATAGACAAACTTTGTTAATAAATTGAGTAACGTAATCTTTAGATCTTCAACAAATATCACACACCCAAATTAATCCTTTAAAAACAAGTTGACTCGTGATTTCTTTGCAATTCAAAAAAGATTCATGGTAACATGGATCTTCTTTGAATTTCAAAGGTTTTTTTTTTGTAAATAAATTTCAAAGGTTTTTGAATCCATAATAGCATGGATCTTATTTGAATTTCAGATGAACCACGATTTCAACTAATTATATCTATTTTGAATTTCAGAGAGAATACAAGTCAACTTTTTTTTCTTAAGAATTAAAATAATCCCGTAATTTTTATTAAGAACCCAAAAAAATATGTACTAAATTTGACAAAGTTGTGACTAAAGCATTGATGATATTTCAAAACAAAGGACAAATATGAATTAAAAAAAAATTAAGAGGAAAATGAAGTAACTTTAAAAGTAAACAATTATCAAAATTTAAACCAGACCAGTCGAACTCCGTGAAACCAAAAGGCTTAAATGACGTTAATTTTAATTTTGTTGTTCTGAACACTAGTGAAAAAGACCGCAGCTAAAGCTTGTGGTCCTGAATGCCAATTCAATCTTAAATAATAACATTGAGGAAGAAAAACAGCGAGTTCAAACTAGGGAATCAGAAACCTATATTCAATTTAAAAGGACGACAAAATTTGTGTTCCTTGCATTAACTTTTTGTCCCCTTTTTTCTACGTGCGTGTTGTGAGTCCCACGGATTAGTAACTCCCATTAATATTTAAGGCAAAGTCATGCAATCAGAGTCCCCACTTGACCCAAAAACCTAGCCATGTCCTTAAAAACCAAGACCACACACTCCAACCAACAACATCAGTTACTCTTGAATACAAACTTGCCAAAACGTCACAGAATACATATGAATAAAAAAACAAAGTCAACCAAACCAAAATCCTACACATAAATATTATGAGGGGTAAAGGGTAAATAAAATAACACATGTTTCGAAATTCTGAGATTTAACATATATTATATATATAAAAAAAAGTTCTTTCCTCCTTTCCATGGCTTCTTTATAGTTCAAGTGCAACAAGGGCTTTGCTTTTCTTCTATGGTAAAGAGGAAGAAGCATTCCCAAGAGTTGAACCGAGAAGGTCATTGCAGAAGCTGGCCCCTTCTTGAGTCTTGTTCTCTGCCCTTGGACTGCTCCCAGCACTGCTATGTGAAAGTGATCCAAATGCTGTTTTTTGCAATACCCCAGTTGGTGATGACCCTAATGGAGGACTATTGTCCCACCCATCAGTCATAAGGTTGAGAGCAGAGGAGTTCTTAACACATTGATCACTTGCATTGTTGTTGTTATTACTAAGATGCAGAACCTCTCCAAGAGGACCACCCATAGAACTCTCCCAAGTAATTGGAATCCAATTAGCTTGCCTAGTGTTTGATTCATTGAGACCACTTCCCACACCCACACCCAAACCCATTTGAATTGGGTCTAATTCTCTTGATAGCCTAAGAGGTGACAATGTGAGCTTTTCATTGGTGGGTGAGGAAGTGAATGACATGAAGTCCGAGGAACTCATTGGGATGGAAATTGAAAGCTGTGTCCTATCTGACTGCATGTCAAGTTCAGGCCATGAAACACCACCAGAGCGATGATGATGATTATTAGACTGTGTTTTGGGACAGTCATCAATGAAATGCCTAAGGGAATGTAGGGAATGTTGGGACTCTGTGTCTCGGTTAATGGGGTTTTGTGAAGAACCAAAGCTTCTGCTAGTGAGCAAGGTGGAGCTTTTCTGAGAAGGGTTAAGCAAGGAATCAGAAGTGACAAACCCAAACTCGTTACTCTTTGAGGACTCTTCATATGGGAATTGCTGTTTCTCAATCATAAAGTGGTTTTCCTTTGGTTTCAGCTCAAGGGTTGGAGGCAGCATTGGAAGTGCAGGCCCATCCTGCATTCTCTCACTCGCGTTGCTCTCTTTGTTATTCATAAACATCCTGCATGCAAAGCAAACAATCACAACAATCACAATTCCTGAATTTAAAAAAAGAAAAAAGCACCCTTTACACTTAGATAAAGTAACAAAATTTCACACGCCTTAAACCATCTTTTCCCCACCCAAAAAAAAAGAAGAATCTCAACCATTATTTTAACATTGACCAGTCACTATCCCCCCCAAAAGGATGAAATAAATAGATTCTTTTAATTGGGTACATAAACTCCTAAACCAAAAGAAAAGATAAATACACAAATCAGCTGACTTGAGAACAGTTCTAAAATTGGGGACATAAAGTGAAACATAGAAAGATGCTAATCAGGACCTTTTTCTATCATTTTTTCTTTTTTTGGTTCCTCTCACCTGTTGATGGTGTTGGCGACAGAAGCATCAGATGCAAGAGGCTGGTGCATATTCTTAGGTTCTTGGTGTGCAAAGGTAAGGCTGTTGGATGCACTGTTACCGGGCACCACAATAGACAGTGAGGATGAGGAAGCATTGTTGTTAGGGATGAGCTTTGAACTATTTGGCGTAATAGTAGTGGTGGTGGTGGTGGTCCCAGTAAGGGCATGGCCTGATTGGCCTTCCACAGGCTTTCTTGAACGATGGCGTCCTCTGTTCATATGCCGCTCGCAATACTTCTGATCCACAACGGCATCTCTTGAGCACCGCCATTTCTTCCCATCTGTTCTCCTACACCTTCCTGGCTCAGGATCAGTGTTGTTCGAGTATCCCAGATGGAAACCTCCCCACCCCACTGCACCAAAAAACACATAAAAAAAGGAAAACATTATCAAAAATTGATTTTTTTTTTTCTTTTTTAATTTCTCAATCCATTCATCAATTATTAGATTAGTCCAATTCTAAAGTTGCTGAATAGGATCACAATGACAATAAAGCTCTGCCTACTAAGTTTTTAACATAACTGTATATCAACATTTAAAGTTTTCTTTTAAACTTCATTCTTTAACCTTGTCCACTATAAGTCTCATCCTAGTTTTCAGGTTCAACCAAAAAACTGTATTTTTATTTGTGACAGAAAGTAATAGAAAACCAACAAGCATAGGACAACTTGATTTGGATTCTCTTTTTTTTTTTCATCAAAAACACACGAATAAGGAAGTTTATTTGTCCTTTACATAAGTGAGAAAGACAGAAGAAAAAAGAAAGGTCCAAATCTAGGGATAACTATTGAAAGGTCAAAGTTATAAACAGTAAGTAGACAGCCACTATAGGGTCACTTTAGCTTTAATTTTCCTTCCCCATACCCTTAATTTATTATTTTAGTTTTTAGTGGACACTGAATATGATTTTTTGCTATGAAAATCTAATATTGTGGATATATATATATATATAAATATAAAAGAAGGAACTTTATCTTGAATATTATTAGGCAAGGCAAGGGAACATTAACATACATGCATTGGGTCTAAGGAGTCCGGTTGAGAAGTTGCAGAAGCCAGCAGAATCAAGCGCTTTTCTGATTGGGATGAGAAGATGAGAAGGTACAGGCACATTTGCTGATATGTACTTGTAGATCAAGGCCTGGTGTTCCAACTCCATCCACTGAGACGGAGTGAATGGCCCTCTGGCACCAGTATTAACCCCATGCATGATTCCTGAACTGTAACCTGTTGTTGATATATACCCCACAAGATAAGGTCAAACGTTGCAAGAAATGGAAACATGGAAACACAGGTTTAAAAGCCGTTTCACAACCAAGTTAAGAATTTAAAACCAAAAAGAAAAGTTAAAAAAAAAAAAAAAAAAGAGGAGTGGCAGCATAAGACATAGGGTGTTTCATCAATGGTGTGAAACATTTAATAGATGTTCCCTCCTTTGATTTTGAAGAAATAACATTCAAGTCAACTTTTTTGGTGTGATGAGGATATGGAAAAGGAAAGAAAGATTTCAGAGAAAGAGAGTACAGAACCAATCAAATTTTGGACCTTTTTTTTTTTTTTTTTCTCTCTTGCTCCAATATATACTATATAGCTCTAAGCTGGCTTCCTATATTTTTCTCCTTTGGTACCCTCTAGTTTACTGTGCAAAATTTCACTAAACTCCCTCTCCCTAAAACGGGAAGACGCAGATTTTTGGGAAGAATTTTTCGTTTTACTTTTTTTCTCTTGACATGACTTTAAAAACAAGAGACCACTCATATATTTCCATGAAAAGACCCTCCACCGTTACTGTAGAATCAGACCGTGACAACCCCATATTTTAGCCACAGCACAAACATCCAACGTAATCCAAAACACAAACCCCCCTTTTTAAAAAAATAAAAATAAAAAAATAATATTTAATTAAAAATGCTATTGCTATGTGATATAGATATATTTACCTGTATTTCTGCTGTAACTAGAGAATGGGTGGTAAGAATAAGGTAATGTAGCATTTGGGGTGGCCTTGTCTACCAACAAAGGCTCTGATTTTGGAGAAGAGAAACTAAGCATTTGGTTTTGGTGCTGTCCATCAGAAAACAAAGTGGCATTAGATCTCAGCAAAGAGTTCCTCTGCTGAAGCAACATTGCTTTAGAGGCAGATATATCATCAGTCTTAGCAAGTTTGGAGCTTCTCCATTCATCTTCAGTGGTCCCAGATCTTTCTTGCTTATTGAACCCAGATCCATACCACTTATGCTTTGGTTCAGGATCTGAAGCTAGAGAAACAAACCCAGTGTTTGAACCCACCAACCCATCCAAACCCACCACCCCAAGATCCATCCTTCCAAAAACTAGACAAGCATCAAGCAAGCGAAATGGAACATCTCTTACTGTTACAAAGACGACGACAACAATAGTACACAAGCTCCCTTTGGAAAAAGAAAAACACACCTCATAGGAAGAGACCAGAGAAGAGGGTGAAATAGAAATAGAAGATATGCTTGACACCTTAAAGCTAAGCTGAAACTAGAAACCAGACTGGTTTTGTTTTTTTGGGAGTTGATGTCTTAACAAAGATAAAATAATTGGAGAGATAGAGATAGAGATAGAGAGAGAGAGATTAGACTGGTGGGGGAGGAAGAAACTGACTGGACATGTTTTTTTATTTCTAGGACACACTAATAGAAAAAAGTTTGTTTTTTTTTTTTTTTTTGAAGTACCATAATACCAAATTTCATGACAAAAGAATTTAGTATATTATTATTGTTATTATAGTATAGTATAGTAGCTTTGTTTTGAGTCACGGTCTACTCTAGTCTCTTCTGGGAGAGGGCATTTATGGTAACCTACAAAGCAAATCATGGAATGTAGCTGGACTGAGAAGGATGTTAATGTCTTTTTATGCAAGAGCTAGCTATCACCAATTCACCACCAGGTTCGATAATATTTGTCCTTTTTTTTTTTAATTAAGTAAATTCTAAATTTGAAAATGGACAAGCGACGTGGATAATATAAATATTAAAATTTTCATTTTCTAAGCATTCAAGTGGATTAAATAGGTATTAATAGTTATTAGATAGGAACAGTAAAAAGAAGAGAGGTAGTGATTATTATATAATAGTTGTTCTAGTTTGCCTTGCAAAGTCCGCTAGCGGTTTCAAAGATACTTCTCACTCTTCTTTAAGTTAAAAGGCCAAAGAAGTGGTGGGTTGCATGAACAAAGATGCATCGCCACGTGACACAGTCGTCACTCCAAAAATTCTACCTCATCTCTGTCTTATTCTCATTTCAGTTCTCACTCTCTCTCGCCCATGTTCATATACGATGAGATCTCTCGGTCTTTTCTAAATAAAATATTTAGTCCCATACCATTGTAGGATGCACATTGAGTAGATCTATTATATCTCTCTCTACCTTGTCTTTCATTGGGCATTGGCATAACTTGAGGGCAAAGGTATACACTTGCTTAGCTTGTGTTCCTACGATTACTATAATAGAACACAGTTTTGTTCTCCTTTTTAGGTGAGCCAAAAATGCCTATTTTATCTTTCAAACGTTTACTTTATTCCTTCACACTATGACTATGCTAACTAAAAATAAATTTTGGAATGGGGCTTAAAATTTTAATGAATATATAAATGAATTCCTATGTCATTAAATGTGTGGCATTAATTCTTTAATGCCAACGTTATTTAAGGGTATGAAAAATTATATTGTGTAGGATATAGTTCTTCAAAAAGGTTGGTTTGCATTAACACAGTCGCCCAAAGTGCTCACACCATTAGAGGGCTACCGTTTTGTTTTTGTCCTAACGTAATTCTAAAATTATTATTATGGAAGAACAAGACGAACTCGTCAAAGCCAAAAAAGGCCACCTAGAGATAGATAGGTGCCAATGAAGTTTGCTCAATGGTCAAAAGAAACGGTGAACCTTGGACCTTAATTAATTTATTAATACATCAGTAATTAACAATTAATTATACACAACTCAGGATGCATATGTATCAATAATTTATTCATTTAATATATAAAATTTGGAAGCTAGATTTACAAAAGATTTTGTTCTATCCTTGAAATATTTTATGAACGAGATTGGCGTAACATTTTTATTTCTCCCTCATGTGATATATATTGTAGAAAAGCAATTATCTTATTTATGGGAAATATACATGTATTGTAATAGGACAATAATTTTTTTTTCCTGCACTAATAAATTTTGGTGGGCTCTATTATAAAGTAAAAATTAAAATTAAAAGAAATATTAGCACAATTTTCAATGAGTCAGCAAGAATTGTTTTGCTTTTCCTGTTAAAGGACCGATGTATTTCCCCTTATTTATATCCGAAGAAGATGGTAAGACTAATCATAGGGTCGACACAAATTATAAAATCTTATATTCAAGGGAAAACTCTCGCTCACAAATTTTCCCAATTTTTTGTAATACGGGTAAGGGTTGACCTTTGCAAAGTCGGGAGTTTTGTGCATAAAGGTTTGTCTTTTAATGTACGATGTTTATGATATGTGTGAATCCCACGATTTACGGTCTTATCACTCATAAAGATCTAACATTTCGAACTTATATTATGAAAAAAAATAAAATCTATGCATGTAAAATAATATATAAATCACAACCTTGATCGTAAAAGACAACAAAATAGTTCAAGTATAAAAGAAAATTCCAAATCATTATCAAATCCAAATCATTTAAGTCACAATCTATCAAAACAAAGAAATGAGAGAAGAGAATGCACCAGACAAAAGAGGAAATGCATCACACCGAAGTTGCAGATGCAAATCTCGAAGACAAGATGAAACAAAGAAAACAAAGTCAAATGTGAGGGTTGGGACATTGGGTGTCACACGATATATATAGTGGGGATCGAGCTTAGTTAGGGTTTCTTTCTTTTTGTCTGTAGTAGTTGGGTGACTTGATTAAAATATTGGGTCATTTTAAAGTCACTCAAGTCGGGTCATTTTAAGGCCATTCAAGTCGGGTCATTAAAAAAATGAACGAGTTAAAATTTTGGGTAAATTTTTCATAAAATGAAAGGCATTACCATATTGAACAATCCCATTGTTTCAGCAATCTTTCCTTATGATCTGAATAATCCCATCATTTTCTGATTCGACAACCGTTTTGGATCGATCATAAACAAAAAGATCACAAAATTGTATGATATTACAATTTGGAATGCGATTTTGACTACCATGTAGTATAGTACTCCATGTATTGCAAAATTTAAGAGGATTACTGAAATGGAAATAAAAAACACAAGATCACACTCTTACACACACCTATTTTGGAAGAAAATACGGGATTTGAATTCAGCTGAAGGAACCTTGCCTCAAGCACACAAACAAGTGCACAAATTTTTTTTTCTTATCTGTTGATCTTTATTCAAATAATTCAAGGTTTAAATAGATAATACAAGTCAACCATAAAAGTAACTACACATTAACCCTAGATAAGCTACACTAATAGCTATGACCTATCCTTTTGTAAACTTGAAATTCAAATAACAAAACAAACAAAATAACTACCCACTACTTAAACAATCCAACAATTCAGAAAATAATAAAATAATAAAAATAGTTGTAACATTCTCTCCCCCTAAATTTACTCTTGTCATCAAGAGTAAGATCAACATCAAGTAATTGAATCATCTTCAATATCCATGTCCGCCTCTCCATTGTTGCTGATTGAAAAAATGTCCTCTAGCCATAACTCTTTCTTTCTTCTTCTCAAAGAATTGTAGAAGTGAATTTCTTATTAGACCAAAAATTTGGGGTCTTGGTCGAGAGGCCATATTTAAGTAAGACACTTCGACCGCATTCAAATTTTTAATAGCAATGGTAGTGTTAACGTGGGTTACTCGTTTGGTAAAGAGAAATAGATCAATATTTGGGTGTGGAAGTCTCAGGAATGAAATGAGAGAGTTTTGTGGTTGATACGAGAGCATCTAACCGATTGGAGAGTTTGATCAACATCTTCTTCAATTGAATGGAGAGTGCATGAATTGCATCTTCTTGTTTTTCCAATCGTTTCTCCATGCCTAGTGCCTGGTCCAATACCAAGTTGTTACATACACTTATTTAGAAAGAAAATAAGGGATTTTTTTGGAAATGAAGGGAAAACATAAGACAGATAAACATGCCTATTGGCGAATCATTCTGGCAAACCTAGTTCCTATCAGGTCATCTATTACTAACTGCCTACACTCAAAGAGAGGATCTGAGAAGAGACGAGTTTCCCAATTCTAGTCTTCGACGTAGGTTGCTAGCCAGTCAGCAACCCTATTTCCTTCCCGATTAATATGGGAGCAGAAAACCCTCCGGTCCTTGTGCAAATCTCTGATTCTGTGAATGAGGGGGGCGAAAGGGTGGGAGTTGTCACACCCTTTGTCAATAACTTGCAGAGTTGTAATGGAGTCAGATTCCATCCAGACAAGGCGAAAGCTTCTATCCCAAGCAATCTCTAAGGCTAACAAGATACCCCATAATTCTGCTCCAAAGGAGTTACTAGAACCTAGGTTCTTATTGAAGTAAACTAACCAACACCCCCTATTATCTCTCAAAACACCACCACAACCAGATTTCTTCCCATTTTGACAAGTAAATCCATCTGAGTTAGCCTTTACCCAACCTTCCTCAGGGAACGTGCACCCTATGAAAGTTTTCTTGCGAGTATTAGGAGATAACCCCGACGAGGCAATGGAAGCATCAATATGGAGAAAGGAGTAAACAAAAATTTGAACATTGCAGGTAGCACTAGAAGGGGAAGTGGATCTGTTATTAAAGACCAAATCATTCCTGAATTTCCAAATAAACCAACAAGAGGAATCAAAGATTTGGCTATGCAGCTTTTAGGGGGAGTTGGGGTCATCCCTCCGAAGGTTGAAGGATAACCAATCAAGAAGGTTACCATTGAAAAACCCATCATTATAGCTATCAAGAAAGGTAAGCGTCCAAGTTTCCTTAGCCCAAGGGAGGACCCTGAAAACATGAAGGCAATCTTTCACAAGATGGTTGCACCGAAGAATCACACATGTTCCTGTTGGCTCTATTGTCGTTAGTCATAAGCTTGTTCCCCAAGAGTAACTAGAGGAAGCTCTTGATTCTTTGAGGGCCATCCCCTTCCCAAGGTAGAGACCACTTGACTCCCAAGGAATTATGATGGAGGCCAATTAAGGATGCATACATTGCTTTCACCGAGAATCTCCCATCTTTGAAATTTTCCCAGGTGACTTTATCCTCACTTTCTATGGGAAAGGAGGAATTATACTCGCTATACCATTGCATGCTTCGTCAGATAAAAGGCTCATAAACAAGCTCCAGTTCCAAGCACCCTCTTGCGCAGTGCAATATACAATAAACCATGAAGTGACCTCCTCGAGAATAGGAACAATAGTATGGTTTGAGAGAGTGCCAAAGTTGTGAACTCAATTATCATACCAGGATCTAGTTCCTCTACCATCTCCAAGTAAAATTCTGGAGCCCTCTACAATGTCATCCCAAGATCTAACAACACATTTCCAAAGGTTTGAAGCGGTACCTCTCCTAGTTGTAGAGGGAATGAGCTCACTACCAACATCGTACTTGCTTCGTAAGACTCTTCACCAATGAGAGTCCTTATTCGTTAGTATGCCATGCGCTATTTTTATAAGCATTGCAATATTAACAGCACGAAAATTCCTTAAGCCCAGACCACCAGCCTCCTTAGAGGTGAAAACAACATCCCAATTTACTAGGTTAACTTTCCTATGGTTGTTGGAAGAGCCCCAAAGGGAATTCTTGGAAATTTTCTAAAGGTCATCATAAGACATCAAGGGGGAGTAGAAGTCCGCATAGTATAGGCTGGAATAATTTCTAAGGCCGTCTTAGAAAGGGTGGTGCGACCTGCTAGGGAGAGATTGGATTGATTCCATCCAGATAAACGATTCTGGACCTTCTGCAAAATGTGGTTGAATGAATTTCTAGTTACTCTCTTGCTAAGAAGAGGCACTCCAAGATACTTTTCCAAATCACCAGTTCTATCAAAGCCCAGACAATCGCTGATTTGAGAAGCTTTATTACAGTTGACATTATTGCAGAAAAACACACGGGTTTTCTCATTACCGACTTTCTGACCAAAAGCTTGACTGAGAACTCACAAAATTTGGATTACAACCTAGGCCTGTTCGATTGAACAGATGAGAGAGTAAGATATCATCAACGAAGAACAAATGAGAGATTAAAGGTTTGATAAAAAAATAGAATTACCCACTACCTCTCATTGGGTTTGATAGAACATTACTCATATGTCATCTAGACCTGAGGCCTTAAACCTGCCCATGTTAAAGACCACCTCTCTGATCTCATTGACAGATGGAGACCTGATCAAGGTTCGTAAGTTATGATAGCTCAGAGTAGGAAACATGCCAATTATAAGGAACTCTATTTCAACCTCACCTTCAGTAGTGTAAAGATTCTCGAAGAAAAGTATAACATGGCTAGCAATCTCTTCGGCATTGGCCAACCAGATTCCCTGATCACTCTTGAGGGCATCATTCTATTCCTCCTTTTTCTGGCCATCGCAGAGGAGTGGAAATATTTGGAGTTTTTGTCTTCAAACTTCATGCAGTTACAACAAGAACATTGGAACCAGCAAATCTCCTCCCGAAACAAAATCATCTCCAAATCCCTCCAAAGCTCCTGTTGCAAAGCCTTAAGGTTGCTGCCATGAAATGTGTTAAGGAAAGCTTCAATTCCGTTTAGTCTAGCGTAGAGTCTTCTCTTCTGATTTTGAATAGATTTAAATGAAACTTCATTCCATGCCAGAACCTCTCTTTGGAAACAATCCTTCGCCAACATCTAATAAGGTTGATGTTGCCAAGCCCTTTTAACAAAGTTCCTGAACCCTTCAGCAGTCAACCAAGATGCTAAAAATCTAAATGGTCTCTCACCAACTGAGACAAAGCTAGGTTGCTCTTCCACAAGAAAAATGGGATGATGGTCCGAGCAGTAATAAGGAAGGTGGGTTAAGAACCTATTTGGTCAGTTCACGTTCCAAAGATCGTTGTTGCACGGTCTATCTAGCCTTTCTAGAAGGCCCCTCCTACGCCAGGTAAATTTAGGGCCCTCAAACCTAATATCATGCAAATCGCAGACCTCTAGGCAATCTTTGAAATCGCGAGAATTCCTCTACAAAAAATCATTACCACCAAACTTCTCCCCTATCTAACTTAGCATTAAAGTCTCCTATTGCCATCTAGGGTTGGTCACAATTATCAGACAAAACTGTAAGTTCATCCCACAAGCAAGCTCTTTCTAAACGTCTAGAGCTTGCATATATGAAAGTTACCAGCTCAAACTTATTAATATTCGGGTAACTGATTTTTGTATGAACGAACTGATGATGAGTTTTTAAAATGTTGATATACACATTATTATCATCCCACAAAATCTTGATTCCACCAGAAAAGCCAATGACATCTTGTTTAAAGAAGCTATTAAAGCTCAGTTTTTCAATTCTATTATCTTTCTTGCTACCACTAATCCTTGTTTCTAATAGCACTATTATTTTAATATTAAAATTCCTTCTAAGGTCACAGATGAGTGGTAAGAATCCTTTCTTACCAGCTCTTCTACAGTTTCAACAAAAATTATTCATAAGACCAAATGGCAAAAAAGGTGGCCGAAAGCAAACTGGATCAGACATCCATTACGTTGTGGGATAAAACTCTTCCCATAGCAGCAATAGACTGCTCCATCGCCTGTACCCTTTGAGCATGGGTGACTGTCTTCAATGGGGTCAAAGGATCCAGCATTGAGTTACTCGAAGAAGAAATCTTCTGTGTAGGATTTCCTGAGTCACTTTGATCTTATAGTTTCTTACCAAATAAAATAATAGGTCCCTTCCTGTCCTGATCAGAAGATTTGTTATTCGAAGCAGCCAAGGAATTATTGTTTCCATCAGAATTCTTCCTTATAGAGCACGTACTAACATCCTGCATGGGAGAGGGTCTCACATTTTCCTAAATTGTGATACCTTGAGCATCAATCTTGTTCTTAAGACTGGCAGCAACCAGTTGGTTCCCGAGTGGTAGCTTGTCATTTGATCTCTTTGTAGGGTCAACTCTTTTGGAGTTCGTTTCCCAATGATATACAGATGTCTAAGATGTGTGCAATTTCATTGTACTAGCAACAAACCCTTTCTTCGATGGAGGCTGCTTACTTGTACCTTCCCCAAAATTTACCTCTTTTTCCAACAATTCCGTCGTGCCTGCTATTTGCTCCACCGAAATAGCTTTCAAACATCTTCCTTTAGGCGCTCTTTGCATCACCATCCAACTACCAAAGGCCTCTTGTCCCTCTTCCAATGCAACACTGTTTGACTTAGGTTGTTCTCCGTTTTTGCTTGAGAAGCCCGAACAAGCTCAGGTTCTTCCCTTGGCGTGGTATGCAAGTTGCACTGCTTTTTTTTATGCCTAAACTTGCCAGAGGAAAAGCAAACAAGGTGTAGACCTTCGTAACCAACATGAAAAACCTTATTGCCTATTTTGAATTAGACAATAGATTTTTCTTAAGGTTAACCTTGACACATATCCGGGAAAAACGAGCACGCTCTGTCACTTCACCATCCCTTCCTTCCACTTTACGGATAAAATTATTATCAACCTTAAAAGATATCCCAAAAATGCTTCCGATCTTCTAAAGATGATGAGTGGAATAAAGCTCTTTGGGTAAACCGAGGATTCTTATCCAAACAACAAGTTCCCCAACCTCATCTTCATAAGGATTGAAGAGAGGTTTCCACTTTTGCACCACAAGGTAGTGGTCCGCCACTATCCAAGGTCCTCCCTCTAGTACGTGGGCATAGTCCTTATCCTCTTCAAAACAAAACAAGAGATAACTGTTGTCCAGATCAAGCATCTCAAAGGAACTCGTGAGATTCTACATGGATGGCAATCTTTGAACAAGGAATCCAGTGTTCAGCTTCTTTCCTAGTAACTTGACTATTAGAGCTTTCCTTTATTGCTTGCAATCCCCCATATGATGGGTTTTAGGCAATTTATAAGTTGGACAAAGGGGGTCCTCCTCCAAGGCATCCTTCATACCTTCTTCTTCCTTGTCTCTTTTTTGCCTCTCCATCCAGTTGTCCTCTTCATTATCGGAGATGTTACCATCCCCATTTAGGCACGAGAGTTTATCACGGTAAGAAACTAATTTCCTACCCGGTTTGCTGCTAGGGGTTTCCTTCGTCAAGGTAGCCTTCGAAGCTTGAACTTCCTCTTCTGATGCGACCTTAGCATTCCTCTCCAACTCTTCCTTCTCCCGCATCTCATCATCCATGGCTTCATCTTCAATACTATCCCTTCTGGGTTTCTTAATACTCTTCTCCAACAAGCCGTCTTCTCCAAGACTAGGTCCTGGCCTCCCTGAGCACTTTCCACTTTCAAGTTTTTTCTTATATGATGATTTTTATTCAAATACTTCAAGGTTTTAATAAATAATGTCAATCATAAGAGTAACTACCTACTAACACTAGATAAGCTCCACTAATAGCTATGACATGTCCTTTAATAAAGTTGAATTTCAAATAATAAAATAAATAAAATAACTACCCACTATTTAAATAGGGTTAAAAACTTGTTTACTTTTTGCAGCAGACACAAGACTTTAATGGGACCCACCATAACAAAAAGCAAAAATAAATAAATTAAGTTAGCTTGATTTTTTATGGGTCTATGGCAGGAGGAGTAAATTTTTGCTGTGACAGTAGAAGTTTTAAACCCATTTAAATAATCAATAATTTAAAAAATAATAAAAATAACTGCACCCTTAATAATATCAATAGAGATGGGAGTTAAAGAAATAACGATCGAGCACATTATCCTCCTATGGAGAATATAGGGTTTTTGTCATCTTGTATAATTTCCGTATATATAATAGAAAATCTTAATTCTCCAATTGAGTTTTAGTCAAAATGACCAATCTCATTTCTTAATTCTCTACCACAGGATGTTTAAGATACATGAGGAATTAAGAAATGAAAAGACAGCTCTGACGAGTGGTTTGGAAGTTCTTATTTTACCACCCTCCACTCATTTGTTTTTCTCTAAACATTAATGAAAGAGTAGTTGAATCAAATCTGGTGTTATTTATTTGTCTTAATGATCAAAACAAGTTTCTTTAAAAAAATTAACAGGGTATTTGCACAATTATTTGTGAGACAAATTTCAGGATACTGTCACAATTATTTACAATTAATTTCAAAACTAAATATTACGTCTTTTTTTTTTTTTTTTCACAAAGATCACGTTGGAAAAAACGAAGTTTAGGGCGCGTTTACAGTTCAAAAGGCAAAACAACGCAAATGGTTAAATTATAAGTTTTTATGTTGTTAATTGTTTAATGACCAATTACTGTGATATTTTCCATTTGTACGCATACTAATCCAGTGAGAGTGAGTCTTGCTGTTAATAAAATGAACGTGGAACGATGAAAACTTCATAATATACTCACATAATAATCAACATATATATGGGACATATTTGCAAAACTTACGTACCAATCAAACATGAAAAAAGTTAAGATCGATTTGGAGAAACAGTTGAAGTCATGTGTTGGGTTGGCCAAGCCCTTTTCATTTAAATCTTTATGCTATCTTTTCCTCTTTACTTTATTGATTCCAAATTCCAAATGGTTCCGAAAACCTAAGGAACATCTAATTTATAATGGCTGTAGCTAGCTGCAGCACTCCCATAATTTATATTTCCATAATGTGCAGGGACGAGTAGAGTAAAACCTATGTCGCTGACTAAAATTTGCATTTGACTAGGGAGACCCCACGATGGTACCATATCCAAACTTTCAGGGAACATGGGTTTATTTCGATTTTCAGACCCCAAAATAAGATCCGCATTCATTAAGATATGGACCTATCGGTTTGAAAAAATTTGGTACAATCACATAGTGCTTGCCCAAAAATTAATATTGTCATATGTGGGGAAAAAGATAAACCGTGATAAAGTAATTTAATTAGCCATAATTGTAGCTATTACAAAGTGGCAAATACGAAGCATGGACGACGTGGAAGTGTTTGGGAATGTTCGCAGGGGTACACACATTTAAGTGTCGCTTTTGAGAGAGCATTCTCATTTTTACTTGCGATTTAATTGAGCAAAATGTATTGGTGGCTCTAATAACAAGCTACATTGAAGTGCTTTCAAGAAGCCATTAATATATTTGTACTACGTACCACTACTGTCTCCCGGGTATGGGATTATCGGCAATATTTGTCGTCCCAATCAACTACATGCATCAACATATGACTCGAGAGTGCATTACTAATTTGATGCAATAAATCTTCTTCCAATTATATGATATAATCATATGCTTAACAACTTGTATTCTTTTTCATTATAGAGAAATTTAATGTTATACATTCCCTTCAAATTGTTGATTCCTTTTTCCTTCTTTTTTTATGCTTTTGCTTGGTCCTTTTATGTATGTTTTGCATAGTGTTAATAGTAATACTAGTACATTTCAAATGAGGCATGTAATTAGGAGGCTTTTTTACCCTTATAACCCTTTATTATTAATTAATTATCGATTTGACCTTGATTATAAACTATTTCAAAAATTTAACCCCCTCAAAAAACATAACACCAATCTGCCCCTGTTTGACCGTTGACCACCAAACCTACCCGGGTACACCCCTCTGTACCCGGGTATTTTTTGAAAATTTTTGTCTACCCGGGTAGGGAGGCGTGTACCCGGGTATTGTTCTTCGTACCTGAAAAATTGCTTGAATTATTTACCCGGGTAGAGAGGGGTGTACCCGGGTAAATCTTCAACCACCCGGTATGATTACTCTTTGGATCTCTCATGCACTCTTCTTCTCCAAGCTTTGAATATAGAGGCACCGACTATCACGTGCTCTGCCTCTGCAACTTTTTTGGGTCTGTAAAGCACACAAATATTTTTCAATGATTATTTCAGAAAGAGAATTCTCAGTTAACAGTATAAATCCACAACCACAAACCTTGTCCCATGCATGTCTTCCCTGAACGTGATAATTCGTCATTTACCAGTAAAATGAAAAGCTGCATGCTCACACTAAATTTCTGTACCATGAACCCTGTCTTTATTTTCTTTCCGTCTCACTCTCCCCAATAGACCCGGTACCACATTTATATATAGGAGCGCGATTTTGACGTACATAAAAGTAGACCCCATCATAATCGATACGAACAGGGACCGCTTTGATGAGCAGTAAAGTGTTGATGTATGGAAATTCCAAATCCATTCTCAAAGCTAAAAGCTCTTCAAATTGGTTAGGCATGCTTAACTTGATAATACTGATCTATCTCATTAGCTGTAAAAAAGAGAGAGAAAATATCAAATGGGTGGTCGAAGATTTACCCGGGTACACCCCTCTCTACCCGGGTAAATAATTCAAGCAATTTTTCAGGTACGAAGAACAATACCCGGGTACACGCCTCCCTACCCGGGTAGACAAAAATTTTCAAAAAATACCCGGGTACAGAGGGGTGTACCCGGGTAGGCTTGGTGGTCAACGGTCAAACAGGGGCAGATTGGTGTTATGTTTTCTGAGGGGGTTAAATTTTTGAAATAGTTTATAATCAAGGTCAAATCGGTAATTAATTAATAATAAAAGGTTATAAGGGTCAAAAAGCCGTAATTAGGAGGTCTGGATGAATTAGACAGCCTACTCAGGACTTACGACTAGGCTTGCGTTAGGCACAAATAGTTACAATATTAGGAGAAAACCGAATATTGGGCACAAATATTAGGCACAAATAAAAATGACAAATGTTATGTTACCAAAAAAATAAAAAATGACAATAATGTTGTTCGTATCTCAACGGAAAGGAAAAAGTGAGAGGAAACGCGGGGTGATTTGTACATTTTCAAAACTCAAAACTAAATGCAAAGCAATGAAGCCAGCCATTAGGCAGAGCAAGCGAGTCCGGTGGGTCATCCAGCTAGCGCTCGTACTCGTATAGCCTAATAATTCTCTACCTTAAAGTACGTCAATATAGCTTGTGGCTATATTTGACATGGTTATGAGTTGCACATTCGTTGTTGACTATTGTATGAACGAGTTATTTTCACTACTTTCATTTATCAAACAACCATTGTCGCGTAACAACATTACTGTTTAGAGAAATGACCAAGGCTGGAAACAAAAAACTGAACCATGAATGCAACTTTTAGTAGATGGTAGCTATTAAAGTAAAGGATAGCAAATAATTATTGCACACCTCTTACTTTATATCTTTTGTTACACTTATTGAAAAATGTATTTATCTTGTTTTAATAAAAAAAAACTAATATATGAATTATGTAATACAAATATTGTGCAAGATAAAATTGTTTTTCTGGCAAAGAAGGTTGTAAATTACTACGAAGCTAAAAAGCTTCTAAAAGGCTCGGTCCCGTGTGTAAAATATTAGAAGGGAAATCATTGTCCTATCTTTTTAAAAGGATAAGTTATCTGCAACAATCCATTATAATTATGGAAAATTATACTCTTATATTACATAAGATTCATCTCTTATGTTACACTCACATAAAAATATATGTCTCACTTTTTTTCTTTTTTCTTTTTCTTAAAATTGGTGAGCCCCACTTAATTTATCTCACAACATAAGATAACTTCTCTCTTACAACATGAGAGAAGTAAAGCCTTATAATTATATACGGCGGATAATACATAATTTTAATATTAAAATTATTTTTTCTTTCTTTATTCTCAAACATCATTAGATGATAGGTCAAAGAAAAAATAATAATTTTATCATTATAACTATGGGTTCGTCGTTTCTCCTTTCGCTGCTGATGAGAAAAGTTGCAGCAAATTATTAACACTAGGATACGGGGTCGTATCCTGGCCTAAAAAAAAAACACATCAGGATTCGGACACATATCCTGATAAAAATAAGTGTTGCTGCACTTTTTCCCATCTGCAATGACAAAAGAAGTATATAATCCTATAACTATATATTACCCACGATATATAGTTATAATGGGTTACTGCAAATAATTTTTTTACATTAACATAATAAAAGTGAAACCCATATTAGAATGTCCCTAATCTTATTAGTTGGGAATTTGAATGCTCCTACACAATCAACATCAAAATAATGAGAAAACAGAGAAAGAGGCTTCTTTCTCGTATCGCTTGACTGAGAATTTTAGACACAAGTTGGTCTGGGTTGGAAAATTTATGTAAAATAAGGAAAAATTCTGTCATTAATGACCTGCAAAGTTCAACCAAAGGGCCGTAAGAGTGAGTAAGATAAGCTTCTGACAGCACGCAAGGAATCTGTTTGAACAATTTGTGGGAATCTTCCTTTTAACTAAGGCTATATTGGAGGACAATAGTACTGCTCACAATTGGTCTGCAAGTAGATAAAGAATCTGTTTCCAATCCACATTAAGCTTCAATGAGTGAACTTGGATGGTTTAGAACTTTTGGTGCTGCAGCTGCACTTACTGCTGTTCCGTTATAGTAAGGCTGGAAGCACTCGTGCATTCATTGAAATCGAGTCTTTTTTATGATTGATATTGGAAAGGGTTGCAACTTACAAGATGATTCTTTATGCAACATGCAAAAAGAAAAATTAAATAAATATAACTTGTTTTATATTTTATATTGTTCTCAACCGAACCATACAAGCTCATTTCATGTAACGGGTTTATGGGAGTGGGTTCTCTCATGTGAAAAAGTGGTCATGTTATTTGATCATAACCACTCATTGATAATGAGATAAGAGAGAGAAAAGTGTATAATTTTTCAATGAGTAGTTGTGATCAAATAACATGACCACTTTTCTACATGAAAAGATCCACTTCCATCATATTCATATAACGGGTTATATCTTGTATGTCTAAAGTGAGGTAATTATAATTTTACCATGGTTAATTTCACTTTCTAAGCATACACCTCATGTATCATGGATGTTTGGTAGAGGATAAATTTTTTTTTTACCAGTGAAATACAATTACTAGAAATTTGATGGAAAAATAAGTTTGACAGGGAAATTAAAAAAAAGTTGTTTGTTTGGCCGAAATTTTACCAGAAAAATTGAGTTAAATTTAATAAGTCTATGTTTGGTTAGAAGTAAAAAATTGATGGAAAAATAACTTTAAATTACAAAATAACCCTTGTAGCATCTATTGTTGCCTAATAGCAGAGGATATTTTTGGCATCCACATATGTCTTTTTCCTCCCGTTAGCCTATGCAAATTGAAATACCACTTACAAGAGGTATTTTTCAATAGTATTTTTTTTCCAATTTTCCACACAAATGTAGATGACTAAACAAAATAGATGTATAGCTAAATTTTTTAAAAACTTCAACTAAATAAGAAGTGGTTAACTTATTAAAAACCCTGAACCAAACGCCTTGTAAAGGCAAAATGGTTATAGTTTCCTTTCTCAGTCGTTATTAAAGAATCTTTTTCATCATTCACCAAAAAAAAGAAAGAATCTTTTTCATCTATACATAACTCTTTTCTGCCATTGAAGAAAAACCTTTTGCACATCAATTCTCCTTGTGTTACGTCAAGTCACCATACCAAATATTTTCCCTCTAAACTACTCAATTTAGATTCATATCTCTATCTCATAATATCATTATTACATTAACAAACTTTAACAAATAAATCCATTCCCCTCTCGCAAACAATTCACTTATCTATATATAATTTTGCCGATCATAATTTTCACTCTTGTAATTATAATGTAATTAATTTTCGGACTTGAGAGAAAGAAAAAAAACGAGTTAACTTTGTTTACACAAACAGAGGGAATGAAGAGGTGGGTACCGTGACATTGACAAGTCAAGAATTGGGCGTAGTAGCGATAGTGCCACATGGGCCCAGGATAAGGACAAATTTGTATGAATTCATTTATTTTTTTTTAAAAAAAAATACAATTTTATATATTCCGTACAACATTTAATTTATTAAAATTAGAACTAGTATACACCACAATAATATAAAATTTTACAATAAATTGAACCGTGTAAGTAATATAATCTGAATTAAATCTCAATTATTGAGTGTAATATGACGGTAGTGTATTAAATTTTCTCTTTGTGGATACGAAACACTGTATAGTGAATTAACTAAAGTATTTGAATTTCGAAAGTCGATGTATATCAGATATGATATACGTTGGTTAGAAATTATATAGAGAGAGAGAAAAGTTGAAAATACATAGCAGAGCGTGCAAAATGGGAAAAGCGGTGGTTAGAGATGTGGGCGAGGGTGTTGGGGATAAAGAGAGCGAGGAGGCTCGCTTCCCTTTCGCCGACAGGTTTGGGCTGGGCCCCATTTATCATTTATACTTGTTTTACTTGCGTCACCCTTTCGTACACCTAACGGGCCTTTTATTGCCCATGGGCCCCCCCACATGATATTTTCTTTCCTCTGCTTCACACAACTTGCCCCTCTAATGACACTTGGTTGATTAGTGTCTACTTTTAACTTTTTTAAAAATCTTCATGTTTGCTATTTGGGCAATGAATTTTTCATGTAAGGGGAAAATAAAAATCGAGGAAAGTATTTTTTGGATTCTCGATAAATATTACGGGGCTTAATTTATTTTCTTAAGAAAAAAAATTGATTTGTAGTCCTTCTAAAATTTAAAATAGACTCATATTAATTCTTTTGAGGAATTAACGTGAATCTTTTTTGAACTTTAGAGGGACTACAATTTAAACTAACTGGGTCTATTTTAAATTTCAGAAGGATCACAAATTGACTTTTTTTTCAAAGGAATTAAATGAGTCTCGTAATATTTGTTGAGGAAGGTACTTTACTCATAAAAAAATTTCCTGATGTTTCACTTTCCGTGCTGGCTTTTTTTTTTTTAACACGTGGGCTCCATATTATTTTTCTCTATAACATAAGATAATATTTTTTTTATAACAGAAGAAGTATAAAACCCTTCTTATTTAATCTATAAGTTGAAAAAAAAAAGGTTACAATTTTATACAATATTTAAGGGACTAAAGTTTCTTATGTTGTTAGAGATAAAATTATCTCTTACACACACATAAAATATATGAGATAATGTGAGGAGAAGAGAGAAAAAAAATAAGGGTCTCACATATTTTTATGTGTGTCCGTAAGAGATAAAATTTTGTCTCCTACAACATAAGAAACATTATTTCTAATATTTAAATAATAAAATAATAGACGCATAATTGAGTAATTGGACGAATTATACCTTAAAATCACGCTGCATGGATCATCTAGACATGTTAATGTTCATTTTCTTTGTATTTCCCCTCTCTTTCTTTTACTGTTCCGAAGAAAAAACCTTGTAAAAGAAGTTATTTTTCTTTTAAGATAATTAATCAGGGAGGAAATGGATATAAACAGGCATACTATGAATAAAATTTAATTTTTTTCTCTCATGCTTAGAAAGCATGGATTATATATATATAATGACTTTCTTGCTTATTATTGAAAATAAGAATAAATTGAGATTTTAAAAAGTATATACTATTCTTACGATTTCATATATGGAATACAGATAAGTTTTTTTCCCCTTACCGGCAGAAGCTGTTTTAATAATTGTTACGCGATATTTGCCTCAATAATTGTTCTCTTTACCACTTTTAATTTTATGCATTCAATTATTGTGTCATTCGTTCAATAATTCAAACAAGAGGAACAATTTATAAAAATTCAATACCAATGATTCAATCATATTCATCATGTCTAACTCAATTATATGCAACATCTACGATCACACAAACAACATATATGTTTAGAAACTGTTATTTTATTTTTATTTTGGAAGATCACTCTTACAATATGGAAGCAGTGGAAGAATTGTGACTGAATCTTACTCAGAAGAAAAAAACTACTTTCAATAATAATACAAGATGTAGCAGATGCATCAATATATAGTGTCATCTAACATAAGAGGTAGTCTAACAGAAAATGAGAACTAACTAACCACTCTAACAGACTGCTAATAGTCTTTGGACTTATACATAACATATAATACAGATAAGAATCTCTACACCCCCCCTCCTCTCAAGTTGGAGGGTGAAGATTATGAAGTCCCAACTTGGACAGAAAATCATAGAAAGAAGCTGCATGAAAGGTTTTAGTAAAAGTGTCTGCTGTCTTCTGAGAGGTAGAAATAGGTAGAAGAAGAACGAGTCCAGCTACAATCTTCTCTCTTGTAACATGGCAATCAAGTTCTTTATGTTTGATACGTTCATGAAATGAGGGGATATGAGCCAAGTGTATTGCAGCTTGAGTGTCACAATAAACCACAACTAGTTGTGTGAAGGAAACCCTTAGATCATCAAGTAGATAAACCAGCCACTGTATTTCACAAGTAAGTGTGGCAAGTGCCCGTTATTCAGATTCTGCTGAGGAACAACTGACAATGCTTTGCTTCTTGGATTTCTATGAGATTAGAGAAGAACCAAAGAAACACAATAGCCTGCGGTGGAACGCCTGGTGTCTGGGCATGTCGCCCAATCCCGCATCCACAAAGCCGCGAAGATCAAGTGAATTTTCTGTTGGGAATAAGAGTCCTTTAGTTGGGGACACTTTGAGGTATCTCAGAACATGACGAGCTGCATCAAATGAAGTTGCATAGGGTTGGCAACTAATTGGCTTAATTGCTGGACAACGAAGGCAATGTCTGGCCTTGTGTTTGTAAGGTATAGCATCCTACAAACTAATCGTCGGTAGCTTGCAGGATCAGAACAAATGTCCCCTTGATTTTGTTGAAGACGTAAACCAAGCTCCATTGGTGTAGAAGCTGGTTTTGGACCAAGGAGGCCACCATTCGATAGGAGTTCAAGTACATATTTTTGTTGGTTGAGGATCAGGCAATGAGAAGACCGGGCAACATTAAGACCAAGGAAGAATCTGAGTGGTCCAAGGTCTTTAATTCAAAACAGCTTACCAAGATGGTGTTTGACAGATGATGTTATTTCATTCATATCGTTTCCACCTAACACCATGTCATCAACATACACAAGGAGAGCAGTGAAAGAATCTCCATTTGCTTAAGTGAAAAGGGAATAATCCGAGGCAGATTGGGAGTAACCAAGTGAACGAAGTTCTGTAGTTAGGCGAGCATTCCATTGCCTACAGGCTTGTTTAAGCCCATATAATGATTTCTTCAATCTGCACACTTGTTGTTATTCATGGGTGATAGACACTCCTTCAGGGATCACCATGAAGACCTCTTCAGATAGATCTTCGTGTAAAAATGCATTATTAATGTCTAATTGTTAAAGGAACCAATTGCGGACAGTGGCTATGGCAAGGAATAATTCGATGGTAGTCAATTTGGCAACGGGAGAAAAGGTTACAAAATAATCCACACCTTCCATCTGATTAAACCTTTTTGCTACTAAATGGGCCTTATATCGAGCAACAGTCCCATCAAGATGGTGATTGATCTTGTAGACCCACTTAGACCCGATTGGACGCTTCCCCTTGGGTAATTCAACAAACTCCCACGTCTTATTCCGATTAAGTGTTTCTAGTTTTTCATTCATAGCAGCCACCCATTCTGGGAACTGAGCTGCTTGTTTGTAACTTGTTGGTTTAGTAAATGAACTAATACTGTGACACAAGGAAGAGTATTCTGAAGGGAATTTCTCATATGAGACCAAAGAAGAGATAGGATGAAGAGATGATGTGGATGTAACAGTGGAAAGATTGCAATGAAAATCATTGAGATGCTTAGGAGGAGATCTTACCCATGTTAGATGTATGAGTTTTGAAGCATTGATGTTTAGCTCTGGATTGGAACCTGTAGTTGGCACTGCATGTAAGAAGGGGTCATTGGAAGGTTCTTTTGATGTATCATGACCATCAGCAATGGGAGAATTTTGTAGACTGGGCTGAGAAACTCTTTTTGAACCTAAAGAAGGTATATCATAGGATGGATCAACATCATTATCAAGAGGCCACAGGCTAGGACTCAAGTCAGGGGATTCAGTGGCAAATAGGAAATAGTGTTCATAAAAAATAACATTCCTCTATACAAATATTTGCCTGGAGAAAAGATCATAAAGAACATAGCCTTTTGTCCCATCTTTGTGGCCAATATAGACACATTTATGTGCTCGAGGATCAAATTTAGAGCGACCAGCAACAATTATGGATGCGTATGCCAAGCAGGCAAAGGCTATGATATGTACGAGTACAAGTGGTTCACTGAATAAAAGCTCAAATGGTGACTTGTTATTAAGCTTGGGTGTACTAAGCCGGTTAATGATATGAATGGCGTGCATAATGCAATAAGAACATAAGCTACGTGGGAGTTTGCCTTGGAAAAGAATAGCTATGGAAGTATTGAGAATGTGCTGATGTTTTCTCTCCACTATGCCATTTTGTTGAGGTGATTCCACACAAGAATTCTGGTGGAGAATTCCTTTTTGAGAAAAGAAATCAACCATTTTGAACTCCATTCCATTATCACTTCAAAAAATTCTAACAGTTTTATGAAATTGATTCTCAATTAAAGCTACAAATGCTTGAATATGCCCCCTCACATCGGACTTTGATTTCATAAGAATGCCCTATGTAAAGCGGGTATAGTTATCTACAATGGTTAATAGGAAACGATGTCCATGAATTGAAGTTACAGAATATGGGCCCCAAATGTAAATGTGCACAATGTTAAAAGCTACATTCGGTACTGTAATGCTTTGATTAAAAGAGAGCTTCTTTTGCTTAGCCATTTGGCAAATATCACAAGGATTGTCTAAGTACTTACAAGTAATAAAGGGAAACTGTAACATCAAAGCTTTTATTACAGATTTGGAACAATGGCCCAAATGTAGGTGCCAAACATCAGTGGCATGGGCCTCTGCTATGAAACTATTGTTATTGGGAGTCTTCAGCTCCTTGATTGAATTTGCTTTAGAATCATCACCCTTGTAGACATCATCTTGAGAGAAGATATATAATCCTTTCTCTAGTTTAGCAGAATCAATCACTTCCAAGGGATGCGCCCATCGAATGGAACATATTTGACGCTAAAAGATCACATGGCCAGATTCGTGAGTCAACTTATTTACTGATATCAGATTCACTCCAAATTCCACATACAAGACAACAGTCAATGTGAGAGACTTTGAAATTACAACAGTTTCAGAAACATATAAGAAAACCTTACTTCCATTAGGTAAAGAGATATAGATTGGATCAATACATTTAGCACTAGACAACGCATCAAAACAGTAAGTGATATGATCAGTGGCCCCCGTATCAAGAATCCACTGAAGATTGGACATACCTACTGAAGATGCGAGACTATCAGCATTAAGGGCTGTGATTTGGACAATGTTGTTGGTGTAATGAGTCAACATATCATGTGAGGAAGACTAGCCATGGTTCTCTTGTAATTGCATGGATTATTGGATCATTCCCAATATGGTGTGGTATTGATCGTTCCTAAAGCTCCCTTTCACTTCAACTTTTTAAGCATTATCAGCTTGATGAGAGAATTCACTTGTGACTATATTAGCTCTGTGTCCAACATTTTTCACCTTGTATCCAGGTGGATATCCATGCTTCTAAAAGCATGTTTTAATCGTGTAGCTTGTTTTGCCACAATAGGCGCGTAGTCTAGAGCCATGTCTATGTCCACCAGCTGAATATGTACTTCATCTTCTCCCACGGGTTTGAAAGTGTCCCCTTCCTTGAACTTGTTCGACAGAATTGAAAAATACCTTTGAAGAATCATGATTAGACATATTACCTTCCAGCTATAAGTGTCTTTCTTGTTGAGCAACCAGTGAGAAGACTTTGGACTTATATATGACATATAATACATATAAGAATATCTTCAATTACAAGTTAGTCTTTACCATTAATTTAAATGTCTAAGAAATTTCTAATTTCTCTTTCAAATCACGAAGAATTTGGGAATGGATTCTCTTATAAATCGTTTTTACATAATTATGTCATGTGAAATATCTTGGTCATTCATTCATAGATCAATTATCATAATTTTAATAAAATGTATGTAAAGAGTGAAAATGAAAGTTATCATTTTAATCTTATTTGATACGTGAATAAAATAATTGAGATCTTTTACATAATATGGTCATATGAAAACAAAAAAATGAGAAAATCCATTCCCAAATATTATATATATGTTACAAAATAATTCATTTGATTTTATCTATTAACTTAAATTTTCAAAAGAATTGTGTTATCAACTTGACATAAAGGCCCACGCTCTAGAAGGCCCAAGAATGGGTAATAGCTAAGAGGACAATTAAGGAAATATTCTTTAATTATACTAATGTAGTGCGACAACAATGGATCAAGAACTGGACCCCCAATATTCCAAAGAAGCCCAAAAGTTTACTTCTATCAGGTAACTCAACTATAAATAAAAGATTAAGTCAATCACGTACACGTTTTTCAACCCACTCTCTCTTAGCTGTCAATGTGCAGACACCCCACGCATTTGCTATGTCGTCTGCTATAGTGTATAGTGATCCACTAATCTCTAAGGTATCTTCCTCGTAGTCATAGATACCTAGGAAAAGGCATTTAGATCCAATAAAAACCTACCAATCATCAGAATGGACATTTTGATCCACTAGATCGAACATTGGTGTCGTCTGTAGGGATCAGCAAACTTTGATTACCACCCATTCATGGTAAGTATGCACACCTCAACGCTAAGCCAGCAACCACCACAGTAGCGTCAATAGTCGCTATCGTAACCAAATCCTAATACGATGGATTTTGTGTATAAGAAGGTCCACAAAATACAAATTGCCAATGATGAGAATGCCCAGATTAAGCGTCAATGATCAACCTATCTTCGATTGGGACCCAAATGTCTCTATCTTACAATCACAAAGTTCCCTATGACAAATTAGTTTCACGAGAGAAGGTAACATGTTTGTTATGATGTGATATGGAAGTTGGTGAATTTGAAGTCG
The DNA here is from genome assembly GCF_033153095.1 of Gastrolobium bilobum. Classification (NCBI taxonomy): domain Eukaryota; kingdom Viridiplantae; phylum Streptophyta; class Magnoliopsida; order Fabales; family Fabaceae; genus Gastrolobium; species Gastrolobium bilobum. The sequence continues at coordinate 91,372 of NW_026895869.1, read as the reverse complement.
ACATTATCAATACCGACACAAAACCACCATTGCACATCAGTAGGAAGAAACCAAGCAAGGAAATGACAAGAGGCAAAAAATGTGTTGTGAGCGTTAAAAGGATTGGTAAAGCTTCTAGCATTGATGAGAGGTCACATTGAGAGAAAAGCACACAATAGAGTAGCTAATGCAAGCACTCTAACGTGCACGAGCTCGAGTCCGTGTTGGGAGGGCCCAAATTCTGCAGATCCCATATTGAATGTGAAGTCATGTGCCAATAACGTAATAATTAGACTTGTGTAAGCCTGCCTGGAACAGAAAGCTTGAATGGAGGTGGCAGAAACGAATGTACTTCTTGGTCGTGAATATCTGAATAGGACAAACCGCCCCGTGGATCTCTTTGCTTCGGAACAAAACAATTCGAATTAGGCTCGGTCAACTGGAATGTGTATTATCGATATAGGGGATCTTTCAATTGAGAAGATCGATCGAAAAATAAGCTACAGCGAAGTAAGTCGGGTTTGACCAACGAAGGCTCATTACGGCATGTACCAGCCAAACAAGTGCCCAGAAAAGTACAAACTAGGGCCAAGGTAAAATAAGCCAAGTTTCAAACAGTTAACATAACAAAATACTAAAAGAGGCAAAAGGTCAAGAATCGCGCTCAAACAACTTAATAAATGATGTATCCTAAGAGAGCTAGACAACTCGGTCTAAACCATGTTTGGCCGACCAGATGACACCAAAATTCCCTAAAGTGGATGAGACGCCAGCAAGAAACTTGTGCCTGGGACCAAGTTTAGAAGCTCAGCTATAGCTTCAAGCTCAAAAGGCCCTAAGGCGGCTACAACGATAGCAAATCGCTAGCAGCTACGTAAATACTACTATTTTTCAGTAAAAGATGAATTATTCTGCAACATTTTGCTTACACTGAGTTAGCTACAAATCTAGCCAAGACCATACTTAAGACCCCGATATAGAAGCCGGGGTAGATATTAAAAACCTACGATTAAATATTGCAGTTCTAGAATCCAGGTTAGGAGCCTTGCATCCAGGAGCGCCTCATAAAATGGTGCAAATAGTCGGCATAACCAAGCCAGGTGCATATTAAGCTCGTCTTCGGATGAGTAATTTGAGCCAACTGCATGAAAATAGAGTCTTCAAACAAAAAATATTTGGACATGACTAGAGAACAAAAGTACTACAGTCCGACAACCCGGACTTCCACATTGCTGGACTGGGAGCATGATGTGCCTCTGGCATGTGATGTTTTCTAAGCCAAAAATAATAAGAAATCAGTCATAAAAGAGCATTTCTTGTATATTAATTACTTTTATTAGTTAGTTTTCCTATTTCAGTTTATTTTTCATCTTTTATATCATTTTTACAGGTTAAAGCAAGAAGAAATAGGAAATTGAGAAAAACTGAAAAAGGAAAGTGGCGCTACCCGCGCCACTTTGGCGCTGTTGCAGCGCCGAAAAAGAAAAAGAAAACAGAGATTTGGCGCGAGACCCGCGCCAGAGTGGCGCTACCCGCGCGGACTTCAGCGTGGAGGCAATTTCAAACTTAAAAGGACGCTGTGAAGGCTGTTTTCGGAGACCTATTCTTCTGAAGGGAGACGATGGCAGAGCTCCGAGAGGATTCCTGAGATCAAGTTCTTCTTCTCTTTTCTCTTTAATTTTATGCTTTTGAATATTGGATTATTTTTAGCCATGATTATGCTTGGCTAGTACTTTTTATTGTAGTTAGGGTCACGAGCCCTATGTGAACCCTTTTTACGCTGGATTGATTTATAATTCTTCGTTTATATAATTATTTTTATCTCTACCCTGTTCGTAATTTATATTTTCTTTATTAGAATTGATCACTCTAATAGTTGATTATAGTCTGAGGGTTAGAACCCTAGATAGGGATATTGGGGTTTTCATCCTGAAAGGGGGTAGGATAACGGTTCATATGCATGCTAGGAATAGATGTGTATTGAATTGCGGATGCTTAAATTATAGAGTTCATCGCTTAATTTTCATGCGGGGTTGCTAAGGGATTAAGATTCCAATTGAAATTAAAGTGTTAAATTGCCAAGAGATTGGGATTTAACTAATCATTTTAGATAATAATTTATCCGAGTAATTTTATAAATGAATATTGTAAATCAATCCAAAGTAAGAAGTGGGGATCATAAGGTGAGTGCGCTCTAGCTACAATGTTTTTCTCATATTTTCAAAACATCAATTCTTATTTTATTGTTCTTTTTCTCAATATAAAAATTACAAAAACAAGTATTTATTTGTAGTCCTCATATTCACATCATTTGACAATATTTGTCAAAACCATTTGAACACTTCCATTCTTGAAAGGAACAATTAATTGATATACAATCACAATCCCTGTGGAGACGATACTTTACTTATCATTATATTACTTGTGTGATCAGTACACTTGTCAGGAAGCATCAGAGCACGCGTAGGTTACAACCATAAAAATAGAATGACATAGCGCAATAACCTTCATAAGTAGATGTAATCACTCAATTTTGTCCTAACACATAATAAAAAAGGCAAAAAATAATAATAAAAATAAAAATAAAAATAAAAGGGTTTAACTAGCATATATTAATTGGCTCATATCGTGGCGGTGAAAACTTGAATTCTTCAAGCTGAAGAATTCTTTTTTATTGGACCCCATGAGATTATCTTTTGCCTCCTGCAGCAAGCAATGCTAGTGACTCATGCACCACAGTGCGGCTTCCAATTCTTCAAAGCGAAGCAACTTTCTCATTGGACCCTTTATGAGATGTCAGATTGCAAATTGCAACAGGAGTTCGTTTCACCAGCTGCAACTATTTTGCTTCCCATACATCACAATTCACAAGGGCCAAGGATGCTCTTACAGGATATGGGCCATGGAGCGAACATGTGACCACAATGCTGCAAACATGTGAAGACCAGGAAATTTCAAGTACCAAATATACATCAGCATCTTCAGCCATAATATAAAGAGGAGAGATCGAGTTCAGAAAGGGGGGGTTCTTTTTTTGGTGAGAGGATATCTTCATCTTTTCAATACCTTTTTCCAAAAAAAAGCCAATACCCAATTTTATTGAGTTCCTCCATACCCTTTGTTATGAACAAAGAAGAAACACAAGACCACTCGTATACCTCTAGCAACTCTACGTTTTGATCAACTTGGATCGTACTTATCATTAACACTCATGATGTTGGCGGAACCTTCATCACAGTAGCTCTATTTGCAAAAGTTTTCATCGTGATTTGAGCTCTTACTTCTCCAGGTTAGCTTGAGTGTTTTAGTCACAGAGAAGTTTTGGTTTAAGTCATTTTTTATTATTATTATCAATGCACTGTTGATTGTATCAAAAGGTCTCCAAAATATAATAGCTGATGCGCAAGTTTTTAGGAAGTTATGGTAGACATCAAATGTTAAAGGCATGATTTAAATATTATAGCCAATAAAATCACATGCAAAATTATCTTTTGATGACACTTGCGGGTACAACTACGTGTTTAGAAAGAAATCTCTATATCCATATTATAATGCTATCTCTCTTTTGGATTTTTATGAAGGGAATATTCTAATAGTTTGTAGATTACCAAATTTTCAACTTTGTTGGTATCTGTACACACACTTTCACGATGCATTGTTTGCCTATTTCAATATTCTAATATTTCACTATTGCAATGTTGACATCTAGCATTTGATTATTGAAATATATTAATATTATAAATTAGCAAACATGAACTCTTTTGATCTATGTATCTGCGCATCTTATTATTATATGAATAATACTCAATGTCAAGTGTTATATGAATAATACTCAATGTCAAGTCTAGTTGAATTTTTCTATTTATTAGGCTGAAGGTATCATGCCACCAATTGCTTTATTAAGCTAAGATTTGAAACATATCGAAAGCTAGGAAATCAAAAAGCATGTAAAACGAAACACGAAAAATAAAAATTTAAAAAATAAAACAATAAGCCTTCGTTACTTTTCGGTCCTTGAGCGTGTGTTAGTTAATTCAAGAATATGCTCATAAGCGATGGAGATATTAGCTAAGCTGCGACAGCTTGTTAATCCCATTATTTGTTTAGAATCATTTCGACTGTGACAGTCCGATGATTTTAGACCATTTAGTAAGAATAAACGAATAAACAAAAAATAAAGTTTTATTTAAAATTATTGATTTTGGATTAATTTAAAACATAAAGAATAAAAAATTAGTTCGATATCAATTGAAATAGGAGTCAACTGAGCCGTGACGGCTTGTTAACCCCACACATTTTGTTTTGACTCATTTTTGCCGAGACGGCTTGATGATTCAAAATTAAATCAAATTTATCATAAAATTTACAATAACAAAAAATAATAATATGAATATTATTATTCTTTTAAAAGAAAGGATTAGCTGAGTTGAGACAGCTTGTTAATCCTGCAATTATTTCGGATTATTTTAACTGCGACAGTTTGATATTCCGAAACCATCAAATCCAAAACCTTCAAATTATTTTCTTTAAAACTACTTTCAAAATTAAAATCAATCAACACACAAATATTTTCTACAGAACGACGTAGCTTTGAGTTTCCTATTGTACCGAGGGATACGTCGGAGCGGGACTCTTCCCGTCAAGCACAAAAATAAAATTTCAAAATTAGTTTTCTTTTCCAACGATCAATTTTATTTATTTAGGGTGAAATAAATATTTAAAATATTATCAATAATTTGCACAATTAACATAAGGTAACCGTTTTTAACGGACGATGTAGGGTGCTAATACCTTCCCTACTCGTAATCGACTCCCGAATCCATTTCTTTTGTTTTCAAAGACCAGTTGTCTTTAAAAAAGGTTTTTCCAATGTTTTCCTAAATAAACCTTGGTGGCGACTCCATTGTTTTAACCATTTAATTTCTTTCGCCGTCACGTCGCGATACGGTTGCGACAGTAGAGATCTGGATAAGGCTGTCAAAAAGAAAGATCAGCCAGTCCGAGCTAGTACCTCAGCTAGAAAGGCTAAGGGAGAAGATGTCAGAATAGAACCCGATGACCCGACAACGACAATCGACATCCAACTACAAGCCTCACAATGTCCAAATAGTGAAGCAGACCACTAGAGGAAGCATGGTCCTGACATCATGGACATTGAACACACTACAACTATAGTCATAAAGAAGGTCAAAAGATTTTAGCCCAACACGACCCTAATAACCTAATTTAGGGAAGCCAGCCAAGTTGTAAATGCTAGAAAGCACGAAGAACAGAAGCAACAAAACCTTGAAAGGCTGGGGTTAGATCCCAGGAAAGGCGATTTAAAGAAAGATCAGCTAGTTCTAAGCGGACCTCAGCCAAAAAGGGTTGAAGGAGGAATACCGGAGCAATATCTTCTGTAATTGGGTTACGAAACCCGACACAATAATTCAAAGGTCGAGTGAAAATTCGGATCATGAAACATAAAAATAAAGTCTCTCAAAATGAACCAGGAAGTACACAAAGAATGGAATCCATAACATATGAGTTCTAGAAAAAGCATTGCAACTCGATATGGTAGGGATAAGACCTCGACAAGGAGGTCAAAGGAAAAATCCCTCCATTTCTAATAGGGACTTCGGTCAAAAAAGTTCGACCAGCATGAAAAGCCAACAGTACAGACTTAAAAAATGATTCTACATTCACTTAGCTAGCCCTAAACCAAACCACTCAACACAGACTAGCACATGATTGGATCCTAGCAACGAAGCTCGACAAGTTTGATCGTGAACACAGTGTGAAACAATAACTGCAATCGCCAACCCAATTAAGTCGGCCAAGTAAGGTTTTAACCTGGAGGAAAATTGTCTAAAAAAGAAAACAAGTCGATCAATACGAAGACAACAACTATTACACCCCGACAGCCCGGATGTCAAGACTGTCGAGCTAGGGGGCAATTTTTATAGACCTGACATAAAGGCTCACATTCTAAAAGATACAAGAAGAGTTAATAGTTAAGAAGGAAATTTAGGAAGGATTTCTGAATTATACTAATCCTAGTGCCCAACAATGGATCAAGAACTGGACCCCAATATTCCTAAGAAGCCTATAACTTTACTCCTATCAGGTAACTCAACTATAAATAAAGGGTTAAAACAATCAGGTACACACTTCTGAATCCTCTCTTAGTTGTCACTGTGCATACACCCCATGCCTTGGCTATGTCGTCTACTATAATGCACAATGATTCACTGATCTCTAAGATATTTCCCTCATATATGCCAGAGAGAGGGCATTCAGATTCAACATAAACATACTAATCATCAGATTGAACATTTTGATCCGCTGGAACGAAAAAATTGATTAATTCATAATAAAATTATAATTTACGTGTTAATAAAAAATTCAAAATTCAAACCAAATTACTCTCATTGTTAGTATAAGGCAACCCTTTCCTTTTATACTAAGCTTTTCCAATAAAAAATAGGGCTATTGAGTAGTAGAATTAGGTCTATACTCCTTCATGGATTACGTATGTTGATATGAATGTGCTCTTGAAGGCAATGATATGGACTAAAACTTATGAAAGAGTCATTGTGTGTATATCTAATGTATGGTTGAGAGAGAGAGAATGTGTAAGGATACAATGACTCTATATTTCAGCAAAATAACAATTCATAAAAGTAATGAATGCAAGATAACTCTTCAACGGATGAAGAGGGGTATATATAGGTGGAAAATATTTTTTTATTATGAAAGAAAAAAAGGAGTCATAATCATATACTGGTAAGTTGTATTGAGGAGTGAGAGATCCTCTATAATGAAGTTCATGATTCTCACTATAGAAAAGTAGAAAAAGTGATCCATTGATTGGGCCTCTAAGAGTGAGTTCATAATCTTATGTTGTGAACCTATGTTGCACCGACACCGACACGGGACACGACACGACATCCCGACACGTTAATTCTAAAAAATGTCATATTTCGACAAGTTAGGACACATTTTAATATATATAATATAGTTTACAATTAATACATATAGCCTATGATGCACGGACACTGACACGTGACACGGGACATGACACGACAAACCGACACGTTAATTCTAAAAAATGTCATATTTCGACACGTTGGGACACGTTTTGATATTAAATAAAAATTTTAATATATATAATATAATTTATATTTAATACATATAAGAGTCTATAATAAGTCATATAACCAATCAAATATTTAAATTTCATAACATAAATATAAATAAAAATAATTTTTCGTACTTTGTTAATTTTTCATTTCAAATTTCATAATAGAAAAAAATTAATTTATAAATTTTTTTATATTTAGTTAATAAAATAAAATTAAGATTAAAAAAAAACGTGTTCGAGCGTGTCCGAGCGTTGACCGCGTGTCCAAAAAAGTTGACTGCGTGTCAGAAAAACGTGTCAGAACGTGTCAAAGAGTTGACCACGTGTCCTCAAATGTTGACTGCGTGTCGAACGCGTGTCCAAACGTGTCGGACACGCAAAATTTTGAAATTTTGTCGTGTCCGTGCTTTCCAGCATATAACAACCCATATAAGTTATATAATCAATTAAATATTCAAATTCAATAACATAAATATAAATGTAAATATTCCTTAGCTAATGAAAGCTACAAAGTTTTGTTATGTTGTAAAAATTAAAAAGTAGGTTAAAAAGTAATTTTTTCGTTTGCTTCAAGTGTCGTAGCTTGCTTTCCCAACACCAAGTAGAGATAGATCATTTTTACCGATGCACCTCTTTTTTTTTTCTTTTTTGCAAACGTAGACGAGGTAAGAAAAATTCAATAGTGGCTGGGATTTACTACATGGAACTGATAATCCGATAATAAGACTCAAGAGTCAAAAGCTGTGATTAACAAATGAGTTCCTAAAATGAGTTGTTTGAAAAATCTCCTTAACATTTGTTTTCCCTTTTGTAGAACATTGAGTTGTCTCCCTCGCCGAAATTTTTGAGTCGCCAATAACTTTTGTTAGTTGTGTATATTATAAAATTATTAATATAATTATCATTTGTAACCTAAATTATTAAATTAAATTAGTAACATTATATAATATCAAAACTTATAATCAAGTGATATATATATATATATATATATTGAAAATATAATCAAGTGATCATTAGTTCAAACTTTATCATCCCACAAGCTAAATAAAAAAAATGAAATTTAAATTCAAGGGCTTTTGCTTAAGAAATATAGAGCCCGTTTGTTTGACCTTTATAAAAAGTAGCTTTTATGCCTTGCATATTTTTGAAGTATTTTTTGCAAAAGTTAAAGCTATTTATATTTATTGAAAAGAAGTTTTTGTATATTGATATTGAATAAATTACATGAGTGAGTATTTATACAAGAAAGAATCGCTAAGAATGACTAAGCGATGACTAATCAATCCTATCACAATCCTAATCACAATCAATTCTAATCAATCACAATTAATCCTAATCAATCATAATCAATCCTAATCAATCATAATCAATCCTAATTAATAGGAAATAAAAACGGAAACATGTTTGAATTCTAATTTTCTACACTCCCCCTCAAGTTGGGAGGTAAATATTGATCATTCCCAACTTGCCAATCAAGTCTTCGAATGCTGGACGGTGTAGGCCCTTGGTAAGGACATCTGCCGTTTGCTCTTTGGTTGGAACATATATCAAATGCACACTTCCATCATCTAATTTTTCTTTGATGAAGTGACGATCAACTTCCACGTGCTTTGTTCGATCATGATGCACAGGATTTTGAGCAATGCTAACAGCTGCCTTGTTGTCACAATATAGTTTTATTGGTAGGGAATATGAAATCTTCAACTCTTGAAGAAGTCTTCTCAACCAGATTCCTTCACAAACTCCATGAGCTAAAGCTCGAAATTCTGCTTCAGCACTACTTCTTGCAACCACTGTTTGCTTTTTGCTTCTCCAAGTAACAAGATTTCCCCACACATAGGTGCAATAGCCTGAGGTAGATCTTCTGTCTACTGATGAGCCTGCCCAATCTGCATCAGTGTAGATTTCAATTGTCCTTTTATACCCCTTTTTAAAGAATAATCCTCTTCCTGGAGTATTCTTGAGGTATCTAAGCACCCTATAGACTGCACTAAGATGCTTCTCCTTGGGTGAGTGCATGAATTGACTAATCATACTCACCGCAAAGGCAATGTCAGGACGCGTATGAGATAAGTAGATTAGTTTACCAACCAATCGCTGATATTGTTCTTTATCCACCTCATTCCCATCTTCAATACCTAACTTGGTATTAGGTTCCACAGGTGTCTCAGCAGGTTTACACCCTAACATTCCTGTTTCCAACAAAAGATCTAGAACATATTTCTTTTGTGTTAGAGTGATGCCTGTTTTGCTCCTAGCAACTTCCATACCAAGGAAATATTTGAGAGTGCCAAGGTCTTTGAGTTCAAATTGAGCTGCTAGAAATTTCTTCAAGGTGTTTAATTCCTCAATATCATCACCTGTAAGAATTATATCATCTACATATACAATAAGAATAGCAATTTTACCATCCTTAGAGTGTTTGTGGAAGAGAGTATGATCAGTCTGTGCTTGAATGAAGCCTCTTCTTTTGACTGCTTGTGTGAATTTGTCGAACCATTCTCTGGGAGACTGTTTCAATCCATATAGAGACTTTTTTAGTTTACACACTGATTCATTTCCCCTTTCAAAACCAGGTGGAGGATCCATATAGACTTCTTCATGTAAGTCACCATTTAGGAATGCATTCTTCACATCTAACTGTTGCAGAGGCCAATCTAGATTGGCAGCAAGAGATAAGAGAACTCGGATGGTATTGACTTTAGCAACCGGAGCAAAAGTCTCATGATAATCTATCCCATGAGTCTGAGTGAAACCCTTTGCAACCAATCTTGCCTTGTATCTGTTGATGCTATTATCTGCATTGAATTTTATTGTAAACACCCATTTGCATCCTACTGCCTTTTTTCCTTTGGGTAGGGTCACTATCTCCCAAGTTCCATTTCTTTCTAAAGCATTCATTTCTTTAAAGACAGCATCCCTCCATTTTTTATCATTGAGAGCCTCATGTATATTTCTCGGTATCTTTGTACTATCCAACATAGTATTGAAAGCACGAAACCCTGGGGACAACTTTCCATATGAAATATGATTAGAAATAGGATGAGTAGTACAAGATCGAGTACCTTTTCTGAGAGCAATGGACAAGTGTAGATCATTTTCACCATGACACTCAAGTATTGGGGTGCTGGAACTAGAACATGGTTCAGAATCCTGGCAGTGTAGAGGCTCTGGGTTATTCACACTTTGAGGAGGCTTTCGCCTGCTATAATCTTGTCCCCATTTTGAGGAGGCTCCTGATGGTGAGGATTCTGTAGCTCCCCCTGTTTCCAAAAGTAGAGGTAATATTGTGGCATTAATAGGTTCCCATGACTGATCTTCATCTACTCCTATAGACTCCCCCTGAAGAGAAGTCGAGGGGAAGAAAGGGTCATTCTCAGAAAAAGTGACATCCATAGAGACAAAGACCTTACGAAGAGAGGGTGAATAACACTTATAGCCACGTTGAGTAGGAGAATAACCAATAAAGACACACTGGAGAGACTTAGGATCAAGCTTAGACCGTTGATGGGAGGGAATATGGACAAATACAACACAACCAAATAACTTGAGAGGTAAGGAGGAGACACCTCGGAAGGAAGGGAAGATACGAACAAGACTAGAAAGAGGAGACTGAAATTTCAGAATGCGAGATGGCATTCGATTTATCAGATACGAGGCAGTGAGAACTGCCTCTCCCCAAAGATATTTAGGAACACTCGTGGTAAACATAAGAGCCCGAGCAACTTCAAGGAGATGTCGGTTTTTTCTTTCCGCAACTCCGTTTTGTTGGGGTGTGTCAGGACACGAGCTTTGGTGAAGGATGCCATGTTGGGAAAGATATTCTCCAAGAATAGAGTTAAAATACTCTTTGCCATTATCTGTACGAAGAATTTGTATAGCAACTTGGAATTGGGTTTGAACCATGGCATGAAATTTTTTAAACACGGATGCAGCATCAGACTTATCCTTTAGAAGATACACCCAACAAACTCGAGAATGGTCATCAATGAAGGTAATGAACCATCGAGTACCTGAAATATTTTTAACACGGGCTGGACCCCATATGTCGCTATGAATTAAGGAAAATGGGGAAGAGTCATGGTGAACTTTAGAAGGATAATGAGCACGAGTATGCTTGGCAAGTTGACAAATATCACAAGAAAACAAACTTGGACTTTTATTAATAAATAAGTTTGGCAACAACTTCTGAAGATAAATAAAATTTGGATGGCCTAGCCTTCGATGCCACAGCATAACATCATTACATGAATCAAAAGGAAACATAGAGTTTTTTTCTACGAAAACAGCTTCATGAGTCACATCCTCCTCAAAGTAGTAAAGTCCACCATCCTCTCTAGCACTGCCAATCATCCTCTCCGAGTCCTGTTCCTGAAAAACACAACCATGTGGAAAGAATTTAGCAAAGCAATGCAACTCAGAGGTGAGCTTGCTAATGGAAATGAGATTACAAGTCAGAGAAGGAACATAAAGAACTGATGTCAAAGTAATCAGCTCAGAAAGTTTAATGGTTCCGTGTCCCGCAATCTGGGAAAAATTGCCATCGGCGATCTTGACCCGAGAAGGTTCAGAATATGGAGTGTATGAACAAAACAAGCCAAGATTACCTGTCATATGATCAGAGGCTCCAGAATCAAGGATCCAATGATTTTGACTATCAACATGGAAAGTTGTACCTTGCTGGACCACATGACTAGTGGCCTTAGGAGGTTGCTCGTGGTAATAAAAAGAGTGTTTTGAGGAAGCCATGAATAAAAAGAGAAGGGTTGACCGTTGATGAAAAATCAAGTTTTGTAAACTTTTGATCTGACCTCTGGAACAGGAAGGGGAGAAGCCGGCGAGAAGGTCTGTGCAAGTCGCGACGGAAAAAAAACGTCTGGAAGGCGGCGCGTGGTGGCGCGTGCAGCGGCTGACGGCGATGGGTCCAGCGGCGGTCGACTCGTCGGATCCTTCTGAGTCGAATGGTCACCTCACTTTTTTGATCGGAGGTCAGTAAACTAGGTTTCTGTGTTGGACAGATTCAAGGCGGTGTTTAGGAGGTGTTTGACGGTGATGGAAGTGTTTGGATGGTTATTTCAGATTTGAATTAGGGTAGGAACGAACCCGCTCTGATACCATATTGAAAAGAAGTTTTTGTATATTGATATTGAATAAATTACATGAGTGAGTATTTATACAAGAAAGAATCGCTAAGAATGACTAAGCGATGACTAATCAATCCTATCACAATCCTAATCACAATCAATTCTAATCAATCACAATTAATCCTAATCAATCATAATCAATCATAATCAATCCTAATTAATAGGAAATAAAAACGGAAACATGTTTGAATTCTAATTTTCTACAATATTTTTAAAAAAATATTAAGCTTTTGAAAAAAATATTTGACTTTTGATTTCTACTTTTTTAGAAACTAAAACTTTTAGCTTAAAAAAATAGATTTTTTAAAAATAAACATTCAAACCAACTTACGGTGAATTTTTTTTTTTTTTTAAATACAACTTTTGAAAAAAAAATCCATTCAAACGGGCCCATACTAAAAATATCTTAAGCCAAGTAGGGGTATTCGCGGTCTGGATTGGATCGGTTTTGGAAACAAAAACCATCTGATCCAATCCCTTCGGTTTGATCATGTAATTATCCATTCGGTTTGAATTTTTTTTCAAATCCGATCCAATTCAATTCAATTTTTTTCGGTTTGGATTGAATCGGTTTTCGGTTTTTTGAAAGGGATATGATCCGTTTACAAACTTTTTTTTGCAAATTACACTAAGTACGATCGGTCGTACACTGCATGATTAAAGTAGGACCGGTCGTACTTAGTGTAGTTTGTAAACAAAAAAGTTTGTAAATATAACCTGTCCCTATTTGAAAATCCTAAAATTTATTTCATGATTATTGTGCAAATAACAACTTTTGTGTATATTGGCTTTGTAATTTTTTTTTTAAATACAAAAGCATCAGATAATATTTGTTTTTTTGGACTATAAGATATGAAGATCTACATAGATGAAATTTTGTTGATAAAATGTGGCTAGGTTTTTTCTTGGGTTTAGTTGATGGATTAATGGGTCTTGGGTTTAGAAATTTCTGAACAATGATTGAGGAAAGACTCAAGTAGGTAGAGAAAATTAATATATTTGACCGATTTTCATCTACCGATCCAAAAACCGATCTAATCTAATTAAAATTTGCAGTTTTTATTCGATTTTCGATTTATTTGGTTATCAGTTTTTCAGTTCGGTTACCGCAGTTTAAATCGGTTGGTGAACTCCCCTAAAGCCAAGGTTGCTTAAAATTTATTAAAACATTAAATTGAACATTAATAGGCTCCTACTAAATTAATATAATATTATATAAATTGTCCATACTTACTCAAGTTTTTTCAAAGGAGTAGAAGGGTACTTTTAAATAGAAAGTGCACCTTAAAATGACCAAGTATTTTGGTATTATCTTCACATTGAGATTGAGTATGACTTTTATACAAAATAAAATTATGAATTATGTATTTTTTAAAAATGTATAAGTATAATATATATTTTTTCTTTTAAAAAAATATATGAACTGATATGTTATATTTTTATTGATGGAATATAAAGATAATGGTAATATATTAGATTTTTTCACCCTGTAGACATGAGGAGCGGGCCAGCTAGTTCCTTGCGCGAATTGATTAGACCACTGAGTTTTGATAATCTCTCTCTCCTCTTTACGTCGCCATTTAATTTGCCTATCTAGGAGGTCAAATGGCATAGCCCAAAAGCAGGTTACACATTATTCATCCTCCCATAGTCCCATTCTTCAAGAATGATGCTTGAGGCATTGGGAGCTTAACTAGATTATTTTATTTGCTGTAGTAAAAAAAAAAAAACCAAGTGAGGGCTAAGGCAATTAGGTAAATACATTTAAAAAAAACCCCTCAAAAATTGGGGTGAGCTAGGGACATAGGAGAGTGTGCCTCTGCAAACTAAAAATGAGTATATATAATGATAATAAAATAATTATTATTATATAAATGCAAAATAATACGTGTATATATAATACAAGTGGCATTGCATGCTTCTGAGTCGATAAGTGATGCTGATGCCTACGGAAATGAATTAAGAGAGGTGGATTTTCATTGATTGAAGTCAGGTAATCTAAAGCATGCGTAACCTAGTGATAAGATAGGGTGTAGAAACTAGAAACATCAAGCATGACTATATACAGCAAAAACAGCAAAATACCAAGCTTCAATCACGTCATCCATTTTATTGCCAATAATGCTTCTTGTTCATCATTTGAAAACAAATTTCTTCACATCATCGGTAGTTGGCAGAATCAGATCGTGTAGGGATTTAAAATGGGGTCAGATTAAATAAAATTAAAAAAAAAGTATACATCCATGAAGTAATGTAAGTATAAGTAAATATATGTACTATTATTTTTTTATTTTTATAGGTTTGGAGTAACTATTGTGTACTCAAAACCTACCAATTAATGAGAAGTTAGCTAATAATAGAGTGCCATTTATGTATTTAGATTAACTTTTTTCATTTTATTTTCAAAGATAAAAAACAAGTTATCAACTAATAACAGAGGGCCACTTTATGTATTTAAATTAACTTTTTTGGGTTATAAATTTCTCCTGTTACAATAAAAACTTATAACCCTCCAACTGAAATAAAAAAGTATATAGGACCTACCAATTTTTTTTAAAAAAAATTAATAGATAGATTTTTGTATTTGCATAAGAGTATGAGTTTTTTTGCAACATATAAACTCGTTCCCCAACTTTTTTATATATATTTGAATAAATATTCTTTTTAGTCTCTGACAATATCCACGGAGCCGTTTTCAGTCCCTAACAATAAAAAGGGACAAATTGGTCCCTGAAATAACAAAAAAGAGGCCACGTTCATCCTTCTGTTAACTTCCACCTAACGGCCCAACTAACGGTGCACAGTTGGCACGTTAGTTTGCTGTCGCGGCTTGGATGTGGGACACCGTGGAAGACGAGACGACGACGTTTTGGTCCCTGTCAAAACCACAAGGGCCATTTTGGTCCCTGTCAAAATGCACGAGGACATTTTTAGTCCGTGACAAAAAGCACGGGGCCCTTATTGGTCGTTAACCAGAGAAAAATAGGCACATGACTTCATTGTTTTTTTATGTAGTCCAATTTTGCAAAACATAAGTGCATTACATCAGAAACAGGAGTGCAATCTATTTGTTCATCACAATGTAATTAAACTAAATTTCATCACAAAGTAAAATACTCCTTCTTGGCATTTTATTTCAATGAAGTTTGTGTTTCTAACTGAAGTTTCGACCTTATTAACGATTATTTATTTCTTTTTCAATGCTAATTAAGCTTCCCACTTTGTTAAAAAGGATTCTTGGCTATTGCAAACAACTTTTACGATCCCTAGAATACTATGAACTGCTTTAATTCTCTTAGTCTGTATAAGACATAGCGTTATGCGATTTACGAACAATATCTTCAGTAGTGTAGCATTACAATTATACTATTTATTTTTCTATAAAAGATAATTGCATGATTGTTGATATTTAAATACAGAGAAAAATCAGAGAAGAAGCTAGGTAATGATTGTTGATAATTGCAATGCATGGCAGTTGACTGTACTGCAGCAGTTGGTAGTTCTCAGCCACATGAAGGCAACTTGAGAGGAAGCAGCCCACCTCCATCAAATCCACAACAGGCAAATGAGCTGTTGAGTAATGAAACAATGAATGCAGCAACCAGTGGCACACGAAGTAAATTATTGGCCTTCATGAGCACACCTGGTTTTAGGCCACCAAGGCCTGCTTCAAGAAAATGACCTGCTGCTGTATATGACCTGGGAGTAGTGCATGAGCCAACTCAGAAGGGTTTATTATTATGTGATTGACTTTTTTTGAAAATTCTGGCCATTATGTATTTAGAGGCCTTATTATGTAAATGTTTTTTTTTGTAAATTCTGGCCATATTGTATTAGAGGCCTTTCTTTTAATTCCTGACAGTTGGCTTTATTTTGTAATGCACTACTGTACATCTATGTCTTCAAATATAATGATACTCAAATCATGTTCTAGCTATTATGTTTCACAGGGTTGATGAATGTTTAAGTTTACTATTTTTGATGTTTTTTAACTAATATAGTTGTAGTTCTTGTACATCAATATCTTCTGGTTTAACAAATTGGACTGCATACAAATCTAATTTAATGTCATGTTCTTGTTTTGCAAAATTGGATTGCACTCATGTTTCTGATGCAATGCACTTCTGTTTTGCAAAATTGGACCGCATAGAAAAGTAATGAAGTCAGGTGCCTATTTTTCTCTGGTTAGGGACCAATAAGGGCCCCATGCTTTTTGTCAAGGACTAAAAATGTCCTCGTGCATTTTGACAGGGACCAAAATAGCCCTCGTGGTTTTGACAGGAACCAAAACGTCGTCGTCTCGTCTTCCACGGTGTCCCACATCCAAGCCGCGTCAGCAAACTAACGTGTCAACTGTGCATCGTTAGTTGGGCCGTTAGGTGAGAGTTAACAAAAGGATGAACGTGGCCTATTTTTTGTTATTTCAGGAACCAATTTGTCCTTTTTTTATTGCGAGGGACTGAAAATGACTTCGTGAATATTGCTAGAGAGTAAAAAAATATTTACTCTATATATTTTTGGTAAAGTTGAAAAGCAATTTATGAACAAAATCTGTGGTTGTTGAATGTATCAAGGATCGTTAATTTGGCTGCTACCTGTTGGAGAATGAAAACCTGATTGCTATCTTCGGGAAAGATTGATAAAGATTCGTAGTAGTTAAATGAGTTTAAATGATAGGAGCTGGTAGGGAACTGTGGCTTACCCGGCACATGGGTTAGGGCCTAGGGGACGTAGATTATCCAGAGATAACTCATCCTAATTTGTATTAACTTATTATCTATTTAATTATTATTGAATTAGTATTTTCTCTCTTTAAAAATATTTCAGCATTTTCTCATATTAGATAGATATTAAGTTTATAGTGAAATTTTTTTATAATAAGAATATCCCCTTCTAATTTTATTGAGTTTTATAATTTTAAAGAATTATATGATAATTGAAATCTTATGTTATAGAGGCAAAAAGTATGTGAGATCCATATGTTAAAAAAAAGAAAAATTTCAAAAAATCCCTATAAGATTTTAGAGAGTAAACATATATAGGTAATTACTCCAGTTAAGATCATATAACCATCTTATTACCTTCCTCTATGCTAGTTTGTCCCCTCCTCGTTTGGCTAGAAATTTTGGCTTAAGGCTTCCTTGACATATTTTTTGTTTTTTTTTTCAATTAAAAATTCAATTTTATTTTATGTGTCTTTTTTTTTTTTGGATAACTATTTTATGTGTCTTTGATAAGAAAGGGAAGGTTCTAGTTTCTATTTCTAAAAAGTTTACCCAAATATAATGATTTTAGAGAGTAAACATATATAAGTAATTATCCCAGTTAAGATCATGTGACCATCTTATTACCTTCCTCTATGCTAATTTGTCCCTTCCTCGTTTGACAAGAAATTTTGGCTTAAAACTTCCTTGACATATTTTTTAGTTTTTATTTTCAATTAATTTATCGATTATTCTGTTAATTTAATTCGAATATTATCAAATTCATATTTATATTAAAGACAACAGACCTTTAATTAAGAATAACAAGTTCCTTATGTTTGAACCTAAAATTTGTGGATGACAACTGTTTTATTTTTGGATGAGTACGCCATTGAACCAATAATTTCGTTGCAAGCGGATTTATGCTGATTGTGTTTTTATTAGAAATTTGTAACGAAATTTTGTTCTGTTGAAATATTCAATGTTAAAAATTTCAGCGGAGATTTTTTTATTGAAATTTGTAAATTATTTAATCGAATGTGTTTTTATTAGAAATTTGCAATGAAATTTTTTAGTTGAAATATGCAACAAAAATTTTTTTCGTTGAAAATTTCAACAGGATTTGCAAAAGAATTTAAAATTTTGATGCAAATTTTTACGGAAAAAATTTCATTACAAATTTCGACAGAAAATAATCCGTCCTAAATGTTTACGAAATTGATTTTTCGTAAAAATTTTCTACAAAATTATTTTTGCGTTGAAAATTTTAATCACTTTTTTCAATAGGATGCTGTTTGTCGATAAATTCATTCTCTATTTTCAATGAAAATATTTTCCGTCTTTATT
Source organism: Gastrolobium bilobum (assembly GCF_033153095.1). NCBI lineage: Eukaryota > Viridiplantae > Streptophyta > Magnoliopsida > Fabales > Fabaceae > Gastrolobium > Gastrolobium bilobum. Next base: position 73,076 of record NW_026895869.1, on the reverse strand, counting down.
TTTTACGGAATTGAATTTTCGTCAAAAATTCTATCACTATTTACAATAGAATATTTTCTATTAGTAAATTCCGTCAATAATTAAAATTTGTTTAATAGTGCGTAACTGCTTGGAGTTTCCTGGACATTAGACACATGGACTGTATAGTATGCCTACGTTGGAAAATACATGCACGCCATATAATACATCATTTTCTTTTATTGTTTTCTCTTTTAAAACAATAGAAATGCTATTCTCATTTTACATTAGAGTAATTTTCAAAAAAAAAAAAAAAAAGTAGTTCTTTCATGATACAAAAAGAAGTCACGTGGGGCCAGTGGCGGAGCCAGGATTGGAGGGGAGGGGAGGCGAAAATTAATTTTTTATCGTACATAATATTAGTATTTTTGTATCTATTGACCTCGTAGGAACTCATTTAGATATATTCATACCAAAATATTAACATTTAACAACATTTGAAACACTGAAAAAATGTACTATTGGTCGGGTCCAACAGATATAAAAAGTAGTTTAAAAAGAAATAATTAAAAAAAAGAGTGTCTTAACTAAAACAATGCTTTTAGCTACATTTAAAAATAAAATAAAATAAAAGACGACAATCAAGTTGTCCCAAAAAATGAATCTTTTAAGTTAGAGCAAACTCATTTACTTTATATGAAACCACTACATAAAGAAAAACACAACCATGCAAATGAAAAGAGAGCAAAATGGTGGCAAAAAGGTCAAAGCTTTTATTAACCAAAATATAGCATATGAAAATAAAAAAGAAAATGCAAAAAAAGTTACACATAACACATACGCATTAGGTGAACTAGAGGTAAATTTCTTCTTAGATCTCAAATCAGAACTTTTAAAAGAAGCACATTTAACTGTAACAGTACTATGTTTAGCCTTCAACTGCGTTATTTTTTTGTTCAATTTTTTTGGGTGGGGGGAGGGGGGCGGCCGCCCACCGTAGCCTCCCCCTGTCTCCGCCCCTGCGTGGAGCCCATCATTAAAGGATAAAAAAAATGGATAATTTTTTTGAAATGAGATAATATGAGATAATTATCTGATATAAAAAATGAAAATATTGTTTTGCCACACAATTAGTAAGACATCACAAAATGTCTAGCTAAGATATAATTAAAGAAAAATAATAATCTAAGGGCATCGATCCACGCGCATAAAAAAACAAGCTCAAAGGGGTGCCTGTGCAATTTGGAAGGTATGTCTATTACCTTTCGTTCTTGGTAATGATAAAGAAAAGGGTCACAATTTTTTTAAGTATTAATCTTACATTTTTTTAATCCCTTTGATGTCATCCGATCTCATCTCATCGATATCTGTTTTCATATTCTCTCTGTTCCCGCTGCTTTCGGCTCCATTTGCTAGACTTTTTACCAATGAGAAGGTTTGAATCTGCTATTTTTTGTCTCTTTAATTATATGAATTAAGAAGCAAGTGATTAGAAGGATTTCATAAATCAATTAAAGAAAATTGTGGGTTATTGAAAATTTCATGCTATGCAGCTCTGTAATGTTACTGTAAATTTAATGTAGATTATAGATTACACTAGGGCGTTTGGTAGAGAAATTTTTTTTCTTTTATCATAGAAATATAATTACTAGGCATATGGTGTGAAAGTGATTTTGGTTGAAAAATGTAAAAAAAATTATTTGGTAGGTAAAAATATTACCAGAAAAATTAAGTTGAAAAAACATTTTCAACAGTGCACACAGTAACAATTTAGTCAACAATTTCATGCTCAAATTTTTTCCCCCCATCAAACCCAAAATACTACCATCAACATGGGTTTCTGAAACAGTGTTTTCAAAGAAATTTTGCAAACAAAATGAGATGGATAGGTAATTCTCCTATCTAAATTTTATTAAATCTCCTGCCAAACACAGTGAAATAGAAAACCCACTCCAAGTTGCAAAGAAAGCAAAAGCTCCTACCAAACACCCCTAACTTGTTATGCTACGGTAATTTGAGTTTAATTGGGAAGATTTGTTTGTTTTTTTCCCACCTAGGCTTTCAGGGGTGTTTGGTTCAAGTTTTTGGAGAGGATTACCGGTAATCCTTATTTGGTAAATGTAATTACCACGTTTGGTAGAAGGAATAAATTACGATTCCCGGATATCCAAGGATTACCGGTAATTTGATTTATAAAGAAAAGTCACTATTCAGATTACCAAAAATAATATGGTAATTCGGAATACCAATCAGAATACCAAGTAAAGGGAAAGCACAACAATAAATTTTGAGACAAAAATATCCCAATACACATAAAAATCTAGACCCAATCTATCAATTTCAAAAGTAAAAATAGTTTGAGGTTATTTTTGTAAAATAACCTCATATTCCAAGTCATATTTCGTTCTAAACCAAATATGGAATCAGTAATTTTTACCCAATATTCCCGGTAATATTTTGGCGAATCAAACACATCTTTCGTAAGATTCCAAGTAAACTCAATTTCTACTGAATTTCCATTAATCATGATTCCCGTCACCAAAAAATTTCTCTTGTACCAAACACATCCTCAAAGCAATTTCATGTTTCTCCACCGAAAATGCGATTATCTTTTCACTAATCTATTGGACAACATGCACAAAGAACATTCATATATATTTTTATGCATGTCACGTTCTACTACTGTATATTGTTCTGCAACACTACACTCCTCAACAAGTGGTTTTGATATAGACACGTGCCCTTTAACTGCTTTCCATTTGCTTTTTGGGGTTTCAAACCTAACTTTTAATTTTAAATAGTAGGACATTTTGTTATTATATTGCAGTTTAAGCGTTATGTGTGTTCAATTTGATCAATTAATTAATTGATAGTTTATTGTTTTTCATATTATAGGAGATAAATTTATTTTATTATATACACATAAAAATATATGAAACTCATATTTTTTTCTTTGCCTGTCTTATTTTCACACGAGTCAATATAAATTTAACATATTTTTATGTGTTTGTAAGAAATAAAAATTATCTCTTATAATACGAAAAATTTAAATCCTATTAATTAATTATTTAATTAAATTTAGTTATTATTTGTTAGGTGCTTAAACAATATTCAAATAAAGAGTTGGATTTAGAGCTGTACTCATGACATCCATTAGCTAATGCCATTTATTATTTTTGAAACGACCCAAAACCCTAGGTAAAGAAATGCTTGTTTGGAGATCGAGCAGAGTTTTGACTATTATATACGTGTACTGTTTATGCAACAAGAAAATGAGAGGACAAGTTATTCAAGAAAAATGTTGTTAAAACCTAGACGAATTCTTAATTATACTCCTAAAAAGGATTATCATGCCATTGTTTTCTATAGTCTAAATCACATCATTACTCACCGATCCCCTTAGGTAAGTTATCACAAAGTAATGCTTTGAAGCAGCAAAAAGCCAAGTTTGTTTATTCTAGCTTAAAGCACGAAAATGGGAAAGTGTAAGTAGCACTTTTTTGGGACAAAGCCTCACATAAGCACAGATCAAACCAGAGCCCAAATTTGTTTGGGCTCTGTGTAATATGATAGATAAAAGATTTTCATGCATTAATTATATTTTTTATGAGCTTTCTACTAAAGATATTTTTTGCTAGCAAAAGCCTCATATGAAAATATAAATAAGTAACAAGGACTCATTTCCTCTTTTGATTGCTTATCAATTGTTTGGTAAGACAATTACGTGTTTCTATGAAATTAATCCTTATTGGAGTGTTGGTTTTATGTTAAGTGAAGTCAGTAAGACATGCAATTAGTTAGTAAGTAATTGTATAACTAGAGATGATTATCACTTGTAACCTTGAAGGGTGAAGAAGGTGTCTTATTTGTACCTGTAGCCTGTAGGTATTGCAATTGTTAGTCGTTATTAGGTGTAACCGAAACAATAGGAACTTAAGAGTAAGGACATTCAACTTAAATAGAAAATATGTGTACTAAGATGCATTAATGAATAAAATAACTCTTATTAGTCTCTTTTCCTTCGTAAATTTTTCTCCTCTCTTTCTTGACATCCGCATTCCTATCATTGGTGCTCTCATCTTGTAATATCATATTGCATTCTTTTTGTTTCTCATGTTCATTTTTATTTTCTAGAAACAAAACATGACCATTGGTCAACATGGAAGTGCAAGAGAAACTTGCAAGAATGAATTTCCAGGAGCTCTTATCCTTAGTCAAGGAGCATGTGTAGCAAGTACTGTCCACTTTGCGTTCAGTGCAGGTTTGTCCCCTGCATGTTTGACACAGAGAAGCCCCTTCCAAATCTCATAACCATTGTTTTTTATGATACAAGAAATTATGATTTTTCTCAACAAAACTGACCCAAAAATGTTCAAAACCCATATTTTGATTCTTCTTTTCAAGATTCAACCAAAGTATTTCAGTGGCAAAGAACAAAGTCTTTCAAGACGGTATGTAATTATCCTCGTAAATCAAGTGGTGCAAAAGCTTTTGGGAAGTAGCTTAAAACACAGGTCTCACACAAGTCTGCACCAATCATGCATTGGTGGTGTGCAACATTGTTATGTGGTCTTACAATTGTTACTCTTCGTGGAATTAAGAAATACCAAAATAGGTTATGAGTTTCTTATCAAGAAACTCCCTTTGGAATTGTTCATGACTTCAACATTGATCCTATTGGGATCTAGGATGATCTCGTGCTCTCTTACCAAAACTACTTAAAAATTAAAGTTAAAAATAAAATAAAATTATTTGTCGATCATATAATTTTTTTGGCTTAAAAGCTATTTTAAAGTTAAGTTATAAATAAGTTATTTGGTAAAATATTTTATATAACTTTCAATTTTAATTAAAATGATCGTAAAGGTATATAAATTAATAGCAAATCTCTTTATTATTAAGGAAACTTAATATAAACACAAATATTTTTTTGAGAAAAATAAATTCAAAAATAAAATGAATATGTTTTTTTAATAATATATTAATTTATAAATATCAATTTATTATTTATCATACTTATTTATATACATAAATATTATTAATTTTTTTTTCATATATCAATATATTGAAAAAATAATTTTTTTTAATAGCTGGAGCATGGTACCTATGTGGCTTGCACTGGAAGCTTTTCATAAAAGGTTAATTTTAATTTTTTTTCATTAAAAAAATAAGATGCTTTTGTTTAAAGAGCTTTTATAAATTTAGTTTACTTCTCTTTTTAAGAAGAAACGAAACTGCTTACAAAAAAAGAAAGAAAGAAACTAAGCCAAAAAAATACTTATTAATACTACGGAAGCTTACAGATATTTAAGTCTCGCCTTTAATTAATTCTTTTATCTCCTTTCTCTATTTTTTCCCCCTCGTATTGCATGATTGCATCAATGGCCTCTCTCTATATATGTATTTTGTCCGTCTCTCTCGCTATATAATATACAGCTCAGAAATTTTATTATTTTTTTTTTAGAAAAAAATATTTCTGAGCTATATATTATGAGAAATGCTTTTTTATGTAACATGATAAAGTTTTTCTTATATTAAATATTCATCGGAGTTCAAGTTAGCATTTTTTTTAATTGTGAGACCCATCTGATTACGTCTACATGAGAAAAACATTGTCCTGAAATTTTTTGGAATATGTTCACAGGGCTCATTCAGCACAAGATTCGCTGAAGAAATTTTTTGGAGATTGTGGCCTATTCAGGTTTCTAATCAAAGGAATAAGTGTGTACTTTCAATTGACTCAATCCTTTGTTGAGACTTGAGATTGCAACTGATGCCCCTGATCCTCCAACTTACATTCAGCCACATCCAACTTATGCTTCTATACCCCTTTGCTTTTCAGATTTATCTTCAACCCAAGATTTGTCCCTTTTGGAATAACATTTAGCAAACATCTTCACAGAATGTGTCCCGCTAGAAACTTTCTCTTGCATTTTTCATAGCTTTAATGAGAAATTTCACAAGATTTTGTTCATAGAATTAACTCCATGCAAGGACTAGTGTACCAACGTTAAGAGAAAATTGAGGCTGTCTTATTACTTGACTAACAAAATCCTGAACCATGTATACAATTTCCTTTCTTAATTCTGAAGAAGTCTATTATTAATAGTCAGCTTTCATGACTTTTCAGATTTTCATTTTAGGAAAAATCACTCTTCTGTTACATGAGAAATATTTTCTCATATTGTGATCATTCGATTTGAGTGCAAAGCTTTTTTTTTAATAAGTATGTGACTCATCACTAGTTGAGTCACAACATGAGAAAATAATTCTTATGCAACATGAGAAAATCAAAATCCTTCATTTTATGCATTCAAATGTTAAACCTTCTGTTTAGCCTTATATTTGGTAAGGAGAGGATATTTCATATCCTACAGTTTAGCCTACTCTTTATTATTGTTAGGATATCATCATGTATTTATATATACTTATACTTCTCTGTTAAGTGACAACAAGAAATTCTTTCAATTCAAACCATATGGAATTCAGAGCCATGTAAGTTTCACAGCCTTTTTTTCTTTGGTCCCCATGTCCACCTAGCTGCAAGTCATCAACTCCATTACAGATGAACTCGCTATTATGAACAATCCTCTTATTGACTCATGAGTACAGTGAGCTATCTGCAGCACTTTGAAGCAGGGAAACACCCATTGACTTTGCTGAACTCCATGAAAAGTTCATAGACTTCGACATTATTCTCAAACTTGACACACCCAATGTCACAGATCCACTTCTTGCTACTGCTAATGTAGCCACTCGATTCAAAGGAGCACCAAAACCCAAGTTCTCTTCCAACAATTCGTCTTCTCCTACCTTATTCCATCACCAATATGGAAGGATGACTTGTATTGTGAAAAGAATTGTTCACTAAAGTAAGAAATGCTTCAAAATAATTGGATATTCACCCCACACCAACTCCAAACCTACTACTAGCATGGCCACTAGTGCTCTTCCCATGCAAAGCAACAGTGGGCTCATGGATACAGAATCCTCGCATCATCTCACACATGATCTACTACATCTCACTCCAATACTATTTGGGAGGGGTTTAAAGCCTTAATCCTGAACTCGTCCCGAACAGGATTGCCTCCCGTGGAGGATACCTGTGATTTATCCAAAAATAAAATAAAAAAATCCTTATACAGATCAACTAATGGTTGGCGATGGGTTAGGTTTGAATACCACTTGTTATGGATATGAATATTATATCCCAACTACCTACCTACCTAGGAATCTATTAAGAGATAGAGTCACCAGCATCTCAACAAGGCCCAAGCCTATTGCAATTGGGCACAAGATAAGGATCACATCCCAACAGAAAGGGAGTTGAATCCTATTGCAATTGGGGGAGCTCATAAGGCCCAAGCCTAAGAAGGTAATCCTTATAAATAAGAGCCTAAGGACCCCAGGTAAACACTTTTAACCTATTTACTGATACTGCCCACACTGTGCACACACCCACCCCTTGGCTATAAGCCTATTGCTTGTGTGCAGTGATTGGAACCTCGGCAATAAGCCTAGTATACACCTGATATACACTATCTCTGAGCGCATACCTCACGGTATAGCAATATGGTCAATCCAGGACCGAACACCACTCATACTGGTAATGCTGCCTTACCTCTTCTAAACCACTTCATCTTTCTCAAGTTGAATGTTTTTCAAATATTCATTCCAAGTTATGCAAGACTAATAATTGTTCTGTTGAATATTTCCCATCCTTTTTAGTTGTGGAAGACTTCAGAAAGAGCCAAGCAATTCTCCAAGGTCCACTTAAACAAGATGTCCATAATCTACCCATTGCATTGACATCCCCACTTTCCTCATCAAATGTCGACTTTACCACCAGCATCCCTACCTTTACAACATGGCACCATAACCTAGGTCACTGTTCTCTTAGAATCATGTAGTGTTGGCAGCCAGCCATCATTTTCCCATCAAAATTCGAACCTACACAAATTGCACTTTGTGCAAGTGTTCTAAGAGCCACAAGCTCCCTTTCTTGCACCGTCATCTCTCCAATAAATGGCCATTAGAGCTTATCTATACGTATGTTTGGGGTCCTGCACCATTTCGGTCTATAGGTGGTTTTCTTTACCATGTCAATTCTGTTGATCATTTCACAAAATATGTATGGGCTATATCTTATGAAAAATAAGTTAGATATATTTTCCATTTTCACTCAATTCAAGTTTCTTGTTGAAAAGTTTAACTTTCCAATTGTTATTCTCACCTCCGATAATAGTGCTAAATTTATAAAACTCAAATCTCACTATACCTCCACACAAACCCGAAATCAATGACACGGCTGAAAGACCCACCATCATATTTTTGAAATAGGAAAAACACTTCTTCATCATGCTCAAATTTACACTTGCTGGTTCACCAAGTAATGAAGTTACAGTATGAAAATTTCTATTGTAGCACACCTTAGAATGTAAACTAGCAAAAATATAGCTCCTCTAATCCATATCACCTTAGTCTTGTGCATGCTAATGTTCTACTTTAGTTTTGGTTATTGCACAGCATGAACAGTAGTCATACTGTTGTATAGAATGAAGGTACGCACCGCTTTGATTGAAGAAGCAGCGAGCGTGACAATTTCTCACGTTCAGTTCTCCTCCTCAAGCCTCACGATCTGCAGCAACTCATAACGAACTATCGCAATTCCGCTTTACGGTCGATCTTCCAGGCTATGACTCAAGGGGATCAGGTGGTCGTGGGGCAACCGTTCAGATGATGACTGCCTCGTTTCTTATGTCTGTAAACCTAGGAGGCACAAAGGAGAAAAGAGTGTTTATATACTTGCCCAATCCAAAACTAACCCTAAGCTTGGGTTAAAATTAGACTTTTGGGCTCACTCTCACTAAAGCTATTAGGCTTAAGTGAAAAGAGCATATTAAACCCAACATAGAAAACTCACATTCATTAGAAAACGTTTTGATCCTGCAAATATGTGCTTACTTGAGCCGTTAGATGCAAATTCAACTACTAAATTTGGATGTAAAACTTCTTGTGTAAGTTGGATCCTATCTACATATATAACAAGGGCTTATTGTTTCTCCAGAAATAAAGTTATGATTATGATTAGCTCATGGAACCCCAAATGAGATTATTTTGCGTTGGGGAAAAAACTTGTCATCGTAAAGAATAGTGCAGTCCAATATAAACCAAAATTACAAAAAATTTACCCCCCAACCCATAATTGAGACAATAGATTTGAATTGTACAGAGGCACATTCACAGAGAAACAAGAAAAGGGGTATTAGGGCTCTCAAGGTTACCTCTTTCAAAATAAACGTTCCTTCAAAATAGTTGAGTAGTATGTCTTGCTCTTCTCCCGTTCCAGCCAAGAGAGAGTTTCCTTCCTTCTTTCCATTGCTGCTGAAAAATTGCATCCAACTACAATATAAATAAAATAATTTTATAATTAAATCTATAATATATTTATTAACAAGTTTCATTACTCTAAAATTAGGCTAAACTATGCGAGTCACTGTGAAGTCTTATATTTGGTCCTTATTCTTAAGGTCTTTTGTGATAGAGTATATTTTAGTTTTAATTCTCAAAATCCTATAATTTAACAGGTTGGATTATGGCTTATTTGTAGGCTAATTTTTTTTTATCAAAATTTTTATTATTTAAAAAATTAAAATAACAACAATTTATAGTATACAAAATATTTTGTATATTATAAATAATTTAATAAGTTCAAAAGACAACAATTTAAATTATTTTGTATATTATATTCCCCATATATGTTTTTTTGGTTATATAATGTACAAAATAACAGCAATTTATTTTTATTATAGTTTGCAATTTTGTTTAAAAATATATTTTATAGAATAATTACTTTGAGAACTTTTAAATAATAATGATTTTGAATTGTTGTAATTGGCTGGAAAAAGATAAAAAAAAATTATTTTTAAAATTATGATACTTTTTTGGATACAAATTATGATACTTTTATTCTCACCGAACATTGACATAGATTTTTTTTTTTTTTTTTGAAAACTTACTCTTGTTGTCTTTTGAACTTACTACATAGAAGTAGTCTTTTCAGTGTTTTATAAATAGATTCTCTTTTTATTATTATATAACTAGATTTATAACTCATATATTACATGGGGAAGGGAAAAAGAAAATTTGAGCTAAAAAAACCGTAAATTTATGTCACGTACATCGCCAATTGGGTAACTTGAAAAATGATAATAACAAACTCATCTTATCTTGATCATTATTGATACTCGAGATGTATAGTTAAAGTTTAATAGCTCCCACGATACTTTGTGAAACATATATGAGAAATATAACGATACAAATATAATTTAATTTTGTGTAAATACTTGTCAAGAAAATTGTCCTACGACGCACGTGGATACTATATTTGCAATCATCTTGTGTGGATTACAAAGCAGAACACAAAGACACAAACGTTAGTAATGATACTGGTTAGCCAAGTTCCTTGCATAGCCATGTTTGCAAAGTGTTCCCCCTCGTACTCAGCTAAATTCATCGCTGCAAACCCACTACCGTTCTTGAATCCTTCACCAAAATTCATCACTAGAAGAAGCTCTATAAGACCCTTGCATCTTACACTCGCCAAAGCTGAGGGAGGCATCGAATCAAGTTCAGCTACCAAATCTTCTTCCTCAACCTCAACCTCAAGTCCCACTGCTCCTTCTCCTTTTTCCAATGACCAAACGGTTTTCGTGGGTGACGAGGATGTTCCATTGGAGGGTGTCATTCAGTTCGATAAACCCAGTTCATCTTCTCGTGTTGAGAAATGGGGGTAATTTTTTTTTTTTATTATTATTTTTTTGTGGGGTGTTTCTTTCTTGCAATTTTTTTTATGAATTTATTGGATTTCTTCATAAAAAATAAAACTTTTTGCAAATATTCATATGGGGGTTTGTGGTATAATGGTTATTATTATGTTGCAGTCGTGTGGCTCTACTAGCTGGTGGGGATGTATTAGCTTTGCTTTTGTTTGCAACAATTGGAAGATTTAGTCATGGACTCTCTGTTTTCGACATTGACACGTTGCGCACTGCTGATCCTTTTATAGCTGGTGGGTTTGGTTATCATGATTGTAAAAATTGATGTTTTGACTTTCTTCATTTTGATGAGAAGATATGAGGGATTTGAAAAAATGTGTGTGTTTTCAATGCTGTGCAGGGTGGTTTTTAGGTGCTTACTTCCTTGGAGGTTATGGAGAGGATGGACGTGGGATGAAGGGTCTCCCCAAGGGTGTCATTGCTACTGCTAAATCATGGTCACTTGGGATCCCTGTAAGTTGAATGCTTCTTATATGAAGCTTTTATTGGCTTACTTGCACCCATCTTTTAACACGTTGTGACCTGAGCATGAGCAGTTGCTGTTGTATTGATCTTATTAATAGGCATTTTTGCTTTATCATCTGTTTTATTTCGAAAACTTTAACGCAGTCTTTGGATCAAAACTTTAGAATTGAAGTGCGTTCATTTGAAATGAAATGATTTCCAATGCACAACATGATTTGTACATTAAGTGCTTGAATCAATAAACTGATATCATGCCACACAAGTTTCTTATAAGAATTTAGATATAAATGAGATTAACTCTTTCATTATAAGTACAACTTGAACAAGCGTTATGTAAAATGTAATATTACTTTTGAGTTTTTACTGCTGAAAACAGCTTGAATATATAGAGTTGCTTTAAATTTCATTGGGACATTTCGGTATTGCCATGGTATATTTTGGCACATTGAGGCAACTGGCAACTTTTAGATGAATTAACCCCCCCACTCCCTCCAATCTTTTCCCCAAATACACACAAACATATTACAATTTTGTTATCTAAGATTGTCAAGGAAATTTTTCTTAACAGATAAATGATATGATGATAATTATATTGTTCCATGCAGGCACAGTTGTTTTATTTTTCCTTTCCCAGTAACTTTCCTTAAAACAGATCCCACTTATCTCTTTTTAACTTTTTGGCAGATTGGAATAGTAATAAGGGCAGCAGCATCAGGTCATTTACCAAACTATGGTTTCGTATTTGTGAGTCTGGGAAGCACTGCTGTTTTACTTATTACATTCCGAGCATTATTATATACCATTCTTCCTGTTGACAATAGTAAGAAAAGTGATGTCTATCGCCGTGGTAGTCCCTTTGAACTCTTTGAGGTATATAATCATTTCATCTTTATCAGCTCTCAAGATATTATATTCGTAATTTCATTGCAATGCTGGTATCAAAGAAAAGGTTATTCATTCGTGCAAACTGCTTAAAAAAGCTCTTCCCTCGCAATTTCATTTATATAAACCTGAACTTGTGCTGCACCTCTACTAATCTGCTGTATCCATGAAAATATGTTTGTAACCGTACAGAATAAACTATGAGTTAATGGAAAATTCTTCAATTAGAAGCTGATGCATGGATTATGAATGCTCTCATTTGCTGTCATATCTTTAAAGCAATAATTGAAATGTAAAGGCAGCTGCAACTTGTGATCTTTACAGCTTACATACTGTCAATTTCTACTTTTGAACAATGTCCAAATACTTTGAGCTAATTGTGCAAATTATTTACATTTTCCCCCAACACTAATATTTTTTTATCACTATATAACAAATCGCTTTAAGAATTGAATAGCCATCTGTAAAAGCATTAGGATACTGAATCATGGTATATGATTTATTCTTTTGTTTTGTAGCTGCTCACGTCATTAGTACGCCGGTGGTAGCACTGCGTTGCATGTTCAAGACACCGTAATGTGTATGCATCAGGACATCAGTTTCCGTAGCTAATCTCCTTGTATTATCAACTCAAATGAAACAAGTAAGAGTGTCTGTTTACTGTATTTGAATATTAATCAATTAAATGGGTTTACTATTTACACCATGAATCTTTGAATAATTATAAAGTGCATTAAGTCATTTGAATGCTCTGGTCCCCTTGCACTATGGTCTGCCACTTTTTGAGATCTCCCAGGTTTTCCAATGAGCCCGCCATTCATGATGATAAAGTAGAGGTATAATAACCCTAATTTGTGAATTTTGATAATGATTAAATTCTTAATCACATGCAATTCTCATAATTCACAAATTAGGGTTATTATAAGAGGCTTTTGGATGTAAGAAAAAAATAGTTGTAAGCGTTGATTTTTGAGTGCAACTACCTTGAGAGATAGTGATGGAGGACAGAAGCACAAGAAGAATAAGAAAAGGATTCTAGCAAATAACCTGGAATCCTAGGTAGACAATTTTGGAACTTATCAGATCAAGCAGAAAATTCTTCAACTAAAATTCATATCTAAATACATATGCTGGATTTCATCTCATTTTACACAGCTAGCCCTTTCACTGGCGACATATTGGAACTTGCGTAGCAACAAAAATAACAAGTCTTTTCCTAGTAGGTGTAATCAGTTAAAGAATCAACTGATACCATTATGTTTTGTCAAAAATCAAAATTTTGGAAATGCGATTCACAACAATATCTTTCTTAATAGTTTCTCTTGGACTTTTCCTTGGTCTTCCTCTACCTCTGTTTATTAGGCTATCCTTCATATGATCAAATTTTCTTACTGAGAACCCTATTGGTCTTCAAGTCATGTGACCAAACAATCTTGGGCTAGCTTCTGTTATCTTTTCCTCAGTAGGTGCTACTCTAACTTTCTTTCTAATACATTATTTTTCGATCTTATTGTTGTAAATATTATTATTTATTTATTTGTTATTTTTTGTATTGGGCTTAGCCTATTAGGTCAAGTATTCTAGGTCGTGTATTCTCTATAAATAGAGAACCCTTTTGTACATATAATTTACAATTCTATAATATATTAGAATACCCTTTTTCAAGTTGGTATCAGAGCTCTCGATCTGAGGGTTCTGCTTCCGCACATATTGTCTTTTTTTTTTTTTTAAACACAACCCTAATTTCTTTGCCTCTTGCTGCCATCAGCCGCCACCGGAAAATTTTTCCGGGGACCTTTTGGACCAAGGGGACCTTTGTTGACCTTTATTTTCTCTGATCTATCATTTTACGCACAGTTCCTCCACTACAAACGACCAAAACACCTCCGACCGCCTCTAATCAGATCTTTCTTCACCGTTTGGACCACTTTCAGGCAACTTTTCAACCGCGACCACCCACAGACAGGTGCGCGCTCACCGGACGACCACGCCAGAAAAATTTCAGCCGGAAAATCCCCTCCACGCGCTCACACGCGCCAACTCTTTCCCGGCGAGTGAAGCCCACGCGCAGCCCATTTCTCCGACGCGTGCAGCGGTTGTTTTTGACCGGACCACTTCCATTCTTCTCGTCTTCTTGTTCTCTGTCTGGATCTGTGATTATTTCACTGATCGGACTTTCATTTGATATCTGTTTGGTTGATTTTATCGCTGGTTGTTAACTTTTTTATTGAAGAATGGCCGAGAATGATAGTTCTTTGATCTTATCTGGTAAGAGCACACATTCTATATCTCTTCTTGCTTCTTGCACTGATTTTAAAACCTCATGGATTTTGGATTCTGGTGCAACTGATCATATGGCTTGTCGTACTGAGTTGTTTTGTTCTTATCATCCTACTGTTGGTAGTCATACTATATCCGTAGCTGATGGATCCCATAAATTAGTTATTGGTTCTGGTAACATTCAAATTCAACCTTCCTTGTTTCTTAAAAATGTTCTTTATGTTCCTCAGCTTTCTACTATTCTTATCTCCACTCAAAAACTTACAACTGATTTGAATTGTTCTATCACATTTTTCCTTCTCATTGTGTTATTCAGGATCTTACCACGAAGAAGACAATTGGAGTTGCTAATGAATAGGATGGGTTGTATCATCTCCTTCCAGACCATGCTAGCAAAAATCAGTTATTAATGACACGTCATCCTTCTACTGCAGAGTCTATGATTTGGCTCCATCACAAGCGTCTGGGGCATCCACCATTTAGTCTTTTGAAGTCTATGTTCCCTTCTCTGTTTCTCAATAAGTCGGTTGAGACCTTTCATTGTGATGCTTGTGAATTTGCAAAACACCATAGAGTGTCATTTCCTTCTAGCACTATTAAAAGCAGGGAACCTTTTTCTCTTATCCATTCTGATCTTTGGGGCCCTTCTAAAGTGCACAGTGTTTCAGGTACAAGGTGGTTTGTTTCTTTTATTGTTGATTGTACTCGGGTAACATGGATATACTTGATGAAAGACAAGTCTGAAGTACCAGAGATATTTATTCGGTTTCATCACATGGTTGAGACTCAGTTTGGTAAGGGTATTAAAAGACTAAGATCTGATAATGGTACTGAGTACGTCAATCAACGCCTGTCACAATTCATTTCAGACAGAGGTATGATTCATGAGCTCACATGTGTTGATACCCCTCAACAAAACGGAGTTGCTGAAAGGAAAAGTCGTCACCTCCTTGAAGTTGCTAGAGCTCTACTTTTCCAGACATCTGTTCCTAGTTCTTATTGGGGGAGAAGCAGTGTTAGCTGCAACTTTTTTGATCAACCGTTTACCTTCACAGATCCTTAACAATATCAGTCCTATTCATTCCATGACTTCCTTCTTTCCTTCTGTTCCCTTATTGCAGAACCTTCCACCAAGAGTGTTTGGATGTGTTGCCTTTGTCCATGTTCATAAACAACATCGGAGTAAGTTGGATCCTAGGGCTCTTAAGTGTGTCTTCCTTGGTTATACCCCTTATAAAAAAGGGTACAAGTGTTATCATCCACCAAGTCAAAATTTTTCTATTTCTATGGATGTCACCTTTCAAGAATCTGAATCTTATTTCCTGGGTCTTCATCGTCAGGGGGAGAACAGTTCTTCAGAAGACTCGTCCCCTTCCTTCTTTGAGTCTGGATCAATCTTCTCTCTTCCTAGTGTGTCTGCTCCTGGTGTGTCAGAACCTTCAAATACACCTGAGATACGGAAAATTTTGACACCTGAATTGGTATATCAGAAGAGGAAACAACTCATACTGTCTCACCAGCAACCTCAATCGTCTGAACCACTGGTAAGTCCTGAATTTCCTATTTCTTCTGAGTCTCATGAATCTCCTGTTTCTGATTCTAATATTATTTCCTCTCATGATTTGTCTATTTCTTCTGATATCTCTAATGACTTACTCATTGCTTCTACTTCTGATGACTTACCTATTGCTCTTAGAAAAGGAAAAAGATCTTGTCACAAGAAAACTTGTTCCTCCTGTCCCTCTTGTACTCAATACCCTATATCCCACTTTGTTTCCTCTGCAGCACAAAAGTTTTGTTTCAGCACTAGATTCTATTGCAATCCCAAAATCAGTACATGAAGCCTTGAAAGATAAGAATTGGGCTCAAGCCATGCAAGAGGAGATGAATGCGTTGGAGAAAAATAAAACATGGGAGGTTATTGATAGACCCAACGGAAAGAAAGCAGTAGGGTGCAGATGGGTTTATGCCCTGAAATATAATTCTGATGGCACTCTTGAGAGATACAAGGCTCGATTAGTGGCCAAAGGTTACACTCAAACCTATGGCATTGATTATGAAGAAACCTGTGCTCCAGTTGCAAAGATGAATACAGTGAGAATCTTATTATCCCTTGCTGCCCATTACAATTGGGATATAAATCAATTTGATGTGAAAAATGCTTTCCTCAATGGTGAGTTAGAAGAAGAAGTCTACATGGAAATCCCGCCTGGTTTTGATTCTGTAAAGGGGGAAAATAAAGTTTGTAGATTAAAAAAGGCCTTGTATGGATTGAAGCAGTCACCTCGTGCTTGGTTTGGAAGGTTTACTAAGGTTATGATGACCTTAGGATACAGACAGAGTCAAGGAGATCACACTCTTTTCTTCAAGCACTCCCAAAATGGGAAGCTTACTGTGCTCCTTGTATATGTTGATGATATTATTATCACAGGTGATGATTTTGTGGAGAGACAGATTCTGCAAACACGGCTTGCCTCTGAGTTTGAAGTCAAAGACCTTGGGAAATTGAGATATTTCCTAAGGATAGAAGTAGCTCATTCAAGCGAAAGAATTTTTATCAGCCAGAGGAAATATGTTCTTGATCTTCTCAAAGAAGCAGGAAAGCTCGGGTGTAAACCCTCTAATACTCCTATTGAGCAGAATCACAAGATGGGCTATGAAGAAGAGAGTCTTCCAGTTGATAAAGGACAATATCAATGGCTAGTTGGGAAATTTATATATCTGGCCTATACTAGACCAGACCTAGCTTATGCTGTTAGTATTGTCAGTCAGTTTATGCACGATCCAAAGAAAAAACACATGCAGGCAGTAGAGAGAATTCTTCAGTATCTTAAAGGTACTCCTGGTAAAGGATTGTTATTCCGCCGTGATGGCAATCTATCTTTAGAAGTCTACACAGATGCTGATTATGCTGGATCCGTGACTAACCGTCGTTCTACCACTGGTTATTGCATGTTTCTTTGCGGTAACTTGGTGACATGGAGAAGTAAGAAACAAGATGTGGTTGCCAGATCAAGTGCAAAAGCTGAATTTCGAGCTATGGCTCAAGGCATTTGTGAGTTACTGTGGCTGAAAATTATACTTGATGATCTCAAAATAAAATGTGAGGGACCTATGAAGCTGCTATGTGATAATAAGTCTGCTATTTGTATAGCTCATAATCCAGTTCAACATGATCGGACTAAACATATTGAGGTCGACCGCCATTTCATCAAAGAGAAACTTGATAGCGGGTTGATTACCACTCCATACATTCCCACTCGGCGTCAATTAGCTGATCTATTAACAAAGAGGCTTTCTTCAGACAGATTTCAAGAACTTACTAGCAAGCTGGGAATGATAAATATCTATTCCTCAGCTTGAGGGGGAGTGTTGTAAATATTATTATTTATTTATTTGTTATTTGTTGTATTGAGCTTAGCCCATTAGGTCAAGTATTCTACGTCGTGTATTCTCTATAAATAGAGAACCCTTTTGTACATATGATTTACAATTCTATAATATATTAGAATACCCTTTTTCAAGTCTTATCTTTTCTTGTATGTCCACTCATCCATCACAACATTCTCATCTCAGTAACACTTATGTTCCTGCTGGCACTTTGCTGCTCAAACATTCGGTACCATGAAGCATCCTTTGAGCTTGATGCAACCTTGAAGAATTCCTCCATTTTGTCTACCGATTTTGAATATAGACTATGATTTACATTTCCCTTGATCTCCTTGTCACTTTTTACAGTAGATCCAAGATATGGAATCCGTGCAACTTGTGATATGATATGATCTCCAATTTTCACATCCGAGCTAGTGCTAACTAACATCTTGCTGAACTTGCATTTCATATACTCCATTTTACTAGTTTACCATTTATCCCCTTTCTTCTCCCATTAAGACTGTCATATGTGAAAAGCATGCATTGAGGCATTGGCTCCTAGATTTGCCCAGTATGTCCAATACCAAGGTAAAAAGATAAGAACTCTGTAAAAGATATAAAACTAATCTTGAGCCTTCCCCTAACAAATTAAGCTTTTAGACGAGTTGGGTCATGACATGTTATCAGAACCTCTGTAACCAAGTGATTAGGAGTTCGATCTATAACCCCGTCATACTTCCAAAATAAAATTTTGAATTTTAACAAATGGTAAGGTGGGCCTGTAGTTTTTCTATGCTTCATGCCCAAAGGGATGGGGGGACATAATAGATATAAAAATGATTGATGAGCCTTGACCTTTACCTAACAACTTAAGCTTTTAGAAAAATTGGTCTTTGTCATAGTATTAAAGCCACCTTGACTAAGTAGTCAAGATTTTGGAACTTACCAACCCAATTCTTCTTATAAAAGATGGATTTCAGCACAAGATGAAGTAAGCTTGTGTTCTATCCATTGTTTAAGCCCAAAGGACTCTTGCATTTATTTTTATTTTGTTTTGTGTCAGAAATATAAATCCAATCTTAAGCCAAAATAGCTTAAACTTATAGGAGATTTGGTCTTTGATAGACTCAAAGTCATGTTTCATGTAATCCTATATGCAGCCTTATCCTTATATTTTTTTTAAAGATGTTGTTTTTCGAACTCGAATCCGTTTCTTTCTGGGCACAAGAAACAACCTTATCGTTGCTCCAAGCTCTCCCTCAATTTAATTATTTCATGATTTACTTAAAATTTCTTGAAATAGCTAAATAAAATCCCTAAGAATATTATCAGGGAAGTTGCATAAAAATGATTTAAAAATAATTATATAATTTTGATTGATTCCCATTTCCCTGCATCATATAGAAAGAGAGATAAGAGGGATTGGTGGCTTTAAGGCTGAAGTGAAGCTATCAATTTTCCTAGCACATAGTATCAAGTGTAATTGAGAAGGACTTTTAAGATTTTCATACAGATTGAAAAGAATGTCTCATTTCTGTCCAAGAATCTGCTGCACATCTCTCGTGCAGCATAGGAAGAGCTTAATGAGTTGAATGGCAAGGTTTGTTAAGAATAGTACAGGGGAACCCAAAATCCATTGCAAGGGATACATCCATAGGTCAAGCGACAAATCACAATAAGTGGGTCGACACCACATCTCAACCCAAAATCTTAAGGCTGTAGGTTTATGGGTCTTTTTGCACTTATATGGTCATCACTTGGTCTATGTCTAGCCTATGTGGAACTTACTTCACCACTACTCACTCACACTTGATTATTTCCAACATCCTCCCTCAAGTGTGAGGCCCAATATCATTCTTACTCTAAGGTCAACTTCTGCGGAAGTCTTTTTTCTCTTCAAATATTAGGGTCACACTAGCCTTCTGCAGAGGCCTTCCAAACACTTAGCCCAGATCGTTGGCTCTGATACCACTGTTAAGAATGGTACGGGGGAGCCCAAAACCCATTGCAAGGGATACATCCATGGGCCAAGCGATAAACCACAATAAGTGAGTCGACACCACATTTCAACCCAAAACCTTAAGGCTGTAGGTTTATGAGTCTTTTTGCACTTATATGGTCATCACTTGGTCTATGTCTAGCCTATGTGGAACTTACTTCACCACTACTCACTCACACTTGATTATTTCCAACAAGGTTGTGGAGTAATATATGACCTTGTGGAGTAATATATGACCACAGTGGTAAAAAAAATCTTTTGCACGTGAAAATGAAAAACCAGCCACCTTTACTCATCAGAACTTCTATCAGATAGGTCATGTTGCTCTTAGATTACTGGCATCAAGGAAGCTAATAATATTGGACCTGATTGTTTGAGCTTCCTTGTAGGCAGGGCTTGTAATTCTAAGAGTGATCTACAAAACGTGTTACTTTCTACTTTATTCCCCCAAGAACATCTGTTCCCTCTAAAGATGACATGCAAGCGTGTATACCCGTGACGTATATCCATTTTCATTTGGACATGGATAGGGAAGCACATATTAGCCATAATTACTCATGATATTTTTCCCCCTTAATATGATAAACAATTTTTTATTTTATTTTATTTTTTTTATAAATCATCCGGTATCTGGCCACTAACGGGCACAAATTAATTTTGATTCGAGCTAGATAAGACTACAAGAGTGACAAAGTTCTTCCTATCAAGTTTTAATACAGCTGAGTAACTAAGATTCAAACTCGACACCAGTGATTAAGTTGAGACAACTCCCCCGTCAATTGATCCATGTGTTTTGTGGTTATGATAAACAATTTTGATCAGCTGTGATTAGTGAATCTCATCTGAATTTATTTTTTCCTTCAAAATCCACTTTGAAGAGATATCCCTTGATCACATAGTGATAACTCAGTTGGTGCATGAGATGAGAGCTGAGCATGTGAGGGTGAAGGCATGTATTCGATTCTTTCCAGTATCATCGTTGGAATGGATTTAAAGTCTTAATTCTGAACCAGTCTCGAATTAGACTAGTAATGAAGCGTGAACCGATTGAAATATTTAAAAAAAAAATTGAGACATCCCTTGTAATATGTTTAAAAGAAGGGATCATAGCTGGAGGAAACAGTAAATTATACATGTATCAAGGGCGTAATCAAGATGCGTGCACCATTTTCCTTTTATCCTCTACATTCAAACACATCTCCCAAACTAGCATAATGGGACTGGGAAAGACTTAAGGAAGCATGCCATGAATAATCATGCATGCCTGATGGGAAGTCTTGTACGAAGCAAGGCGATACTACACATGCAAAAATGACATCCCGTTGCGTTCTTCTCTATGGGCCTCGTTTGGACTACAAATGAAACTATGGATTCGCTTTGTTAAGAACATATCTTGTTAAAGAATCATTTCAACTCAGAACTTTAAGGCATTGGGTGAGGGTTTTTTTAATGATTTATATTATATTCTCTAACAACCCCTCACTGGATATTGCACAGGTTCAATTTTTGGTTTTATCTTTTGTGCTTTTTTATTTTTTAATTTCACTTTAAAGTGGGGGTGGTGAGGATCAAACTTGAGACCTTGTAGCAATGTTATTAAACCCGATTCGGGCATCGACCCGGTTGGAGTACTGGGTCACTGGTTGGATCGGTTGACCGGGATATATATAAATATATAAAAATATATATAAATATGAACATATAAATTCAATCAAATTCTCCATATCTAAAATGAATTAAACAAGATTCACTAATTATGGTAAAAAACATGAAGCATAAATAAATAAAAATGCACGCTATTACTATGTCAATTTAAATTGCAACTCAGAATCTTCATAAATATACTTCTCAATAAACATTGAACTCGTATTTTTCAATTCAACTACATTAAAATGACATGTCACATTCTCGTAATTTATTATTCAGCAAATTACTTCAGTATTGGAAGTTGAAATTTAGGGTCATTGTAGAAGAGTATACTAACAAATAAAATTATAAAAAGTTTTTAAAATGAGTTCTACATTTTTTTTCTGACAAGATGAAACAAATTTTTTTTTGGTTTTTTTTTTTTAAAAAAAAAATGCAAGACCCGACCGGGTTACCGGGTTTGGCTGATTTTGTCCGGGTTTTGACCAAGTTTGACCGAGTCAATGCATGACTGGTTTAATGTTTGACCCGAACCGATCTAATGAACGGTTCACCGGGTCCCGGGTCGGGCCGGGTTTTACTACACTGTCTTGTAGTTACTCAAGCATGTTAAAGAACCACTTCAACCCGAAATTTAAAGCATTGGGTAAGGGCCTTTTTTAATGATTTATATTATATTTTCTAACATATCTTGTTTAATTTATTTTATCTTTATGAGCATATGTAACTTACTAACACTTTTTTTTTATGCAATGGTGATATTGAAGTTTGAATTTATGATTTCATATAAATTATTTAAGGGGATTGATTTTCTCATGTTAAATGAGAATTCAATTCTCATGTTGTAGAGATAAAAAGCATGTGGGACCCAGGTGTTAGAAAAAATTATATGTAGGACCCATGTCAGCACGGAAATCGAAGGGTGTGTAGGAAAATTTGAATTCTCATGTTAAATGAGAATTATAAAACCCTTTATTTAAACACATCACCACTATATCACTCCTAATTGCTTATCTAATACCATGCTTTGGTTCTATGCGTTCAAGGTTATGTCTTTATCCTCGAGTCTGATATAGAGGGGGTTATTTTTTTGGAGAATACTACTCTTATGTCCCAAGAGATTATTAGTATCTCATATCATAGATACAAAGCATGTGGGATTTATTTATTTATTTATTTAAAAAGAATGAGTTTCACATACTTTGTGTCTATGAAATGAGATGAGATTAGTATTTCCTTATTTTTGACCCGGAAAATAAAAAACAGAAAAATAAAGGGGATTATTTTAGTATTCTTGTTTTAAATATTGATATTTAGAATAAGTTGTCAAATATTTTAGTTATTTTTTAATTAATAAACTCCAACTCTTATTTTGAAATTAAAATATAAACATTTGTTAGCTAAATTATGAAAAGTAAGGATTTATGCGACCTTTCTGGACCCGCAATCCTTGTCCTGGACTAAAGGCCCTAGGCTTTTTGCAGGGTGAGACTCAATTTGAATAAAAATATCGACAGTATTTATTTTGTTTATTAAAACATTTTTAAAAAGGGAAAAATGTATCTAATGTTACTTTAGATAACTTTGTCTAATGTTCATCGAAACGACGTCGTTTTGGGGTTGAAAAATTAAAAAAATTAGAATGATAAAGACTATTATAACCCTGAAATAAATTAAAATTAGAAAAACACCATGATTTTCGCCCCAAAACAACGTCGTTTATGTTATCAAAAAAAAAAAAACGACGTCGTTTCGATGAACATTAGATAAAGTTATCTAAAGTAACATTAGAAAAAATAAACCCTTTAAAAATATATGTATATAATTTTCTTAAACTTTAACTCTTGCATTAATATCATAAATTTAATTTTTGTTTTCTTCTTAATTGTTACGCCATAATCTAATATTCTAAAGAAAACTCATTCTTTGGCAAGTTTGCTAATGTGTCGCTTTCTCTTTCACTTTCAGTTTTGTGTTCACACTACAAAATATTTAAAACCTTTCCTTCTTTTGTAAAAAATATGTTAACACTTGTTGGTGGCAGACAACTCAATTAATGTCTCACTACCTTATGAAATCTTGATTTTCAATTTTTAATTTGAATTTTTAATTTTAAATTTGAATTTGAATTTTTAATTTTGAATTTGAATTTGAATTTGAATTTTAAAGGGTGGAAAAATATTTGAACTGGTGGCAGACAGCTCATTTATTATCCCAATCATTAATTATCCCATTACCTTTTTGTTAAAAAATAATCATTAAAAAAACGAAAATATTTTGTAAAAAATGCAAATATTTTGTGTATAAATAGGATGTGTTATTGGTTTTTTCATTTGGTAATTAGCTTGTGTGCACATATTTCTTCTCTTATCTTATCTTCTTCATCTTCTCAGATTGTTGTTCTATCACATGAATATGTAATATTTTTGCTTCTTCTTTTTTTGCAGCTTTGTTGTAGAACAAAACTGACGGGATGATTTGGAATCACTGGGATATTGCTCTTGTATTTCGTCAGAGGAAGGTATAACATTCTTCTCTATCTGCTTTTCTTCTTCAAGTATTTTCTCCATAATCTAATATCATGAATGAATGAAATGATATAATAAAATGTCTTAACTTTAAGGAAAAACTTCATTTTCACCAATTGTGGATTTGTGATTTATCATTTAACCCCATGTGATTTTAAGCTTATCACTTAGACCCATTGTGCTTAAATAATTTATCATTTAACTCCTCGTGGTTTCAAACTTTCACTTAGACACCTTGTGGTTAAAAAGTTTTTCTCTTAGACCACTTGTGGTTACAAAAATAAAAATTGTTAAAAAAAATGTTTAAAATAAATGTTCTCTCTTTTTATTTTATATCTTCACCTAATGCATTTAGGGTTTAAAAAAAATTAAAAAAATTCACCTATTTTTATCAAAAAAATAAATTCAAATCAAATATTATTTTATTTTATCTATTTTTTACTCGATATCATTATAAAATTATATAAAGAAAGTAAATATCTTTCTTTGATAATATATATTTAATTTATCTTAAAAAATGTTTTTTAATTTCAATATATTTAAAAAAATTAAGATAACTTATAAATTAATTACAGAATAAATAACTTGAAATATTTTTTAAACCATAAATGCAATATATGAGGATATAAAATAGAAAAGAGAGAAAATTTATTTTTTAAATCACAAGGTGTCTAAGTAAAATTTTTTATAACCACAAGGGTTTTAGTGAAAATTTGAAACCATAGGGGTTTAAATGACAAAATATTCAAGTACAGTGGATCTAACTGATAAGATTAAAACCACAAGGGGTCAAGTGATAAATCACAAAATCACAATGGGTGAAAATGAAGTTTTCCCTAACTTTAAAGTATATAACGAGCAATGGCATAATGTGTGGATCACCCCAGCCTTTTGGCAAGTTCTGTCTTTTTCTCTCCTGTGTGTTATCTGTGTTTTTTGAGCACCATCTCAAAATTTAACACGGTAAAAATTTCTCTTTTATCTTAAAGTTCTTCTATTTTATATCTTTAATATCTGCAAGAGCAAGATGAGCTTTCCCTTCTATTCTTCCTGTCCATACATAATTTGTTTCACATTGTTGTTGATGTTCTTTAATTTATGTATGTTCTTGACAGATATGCTTACCGTGACGATGAGAGTGATGAGTTGGATATTTCTTTGAAATTTATGTCTGTTGAACGCATGGTTTGTATTTTTAAAATTTAAATTCTAAATTTGACTCAAACAAAAACTAACTAATTTAAACTTTAAATTTTAATATCTGTTTCAAAAGGATAAAAAGGATTTCAAGCGTCTAATTTAAAAACAAAATATTTACTGTTTTTTGAATGCTTGGTTTGTATTTTTAAAATATGAATTATAAATTTGACTAAAAAAACTAACTAATTTAAACTTTAAATTTTAATATCTGTTTAAAAAGCATAAAAAGGATTTCAAGCGTCTAATTTAAAAAGAAAATATTTAATGTTTTTCGAACGCTTGGTTTGTATTTTTAAAATTTAAATTCTAAATTTGACTCAAACAAAAACTAACTAATTTAAACTTTAAATTTGACTCACTATAAATTATCTTCCTCATTGTGGCTATTTGACCATTTTACCCCTCATTAATTAATTAATAACAATTTTGTCCCTGATTCGAAACTATCTACCAATATGCCCCTCTTTAATCGACTACCTTGCGTTTTTAATCGACTAAACGGTAGTTGGGAGATTTAATCGACTAAATCTCCCTACTTAATCGATTAAAAAATCATACTGACTTGTTTTCCTTTGTTGTCTGTTGGGAGATTTAGTCGACTAAATAGGGAGATTTAGTAGATTAAATCTCCCAACAGCCATTTTTGCCTGTTTTGGCCATTTAGTCGATTAAAAATGCAAGGTAGTCGATTAAAGAGGGGCAGATTGGTAGATAGTTTCGAATTAGGGGCAAAATAGTTATTAATTAATTAATAAGAGGCAAAAGGGTGAAAAAGCCTCCTCATTGTGGGAAAAAAAAAAACAAATCTTTGTCAGAAAATATATAAATATAATTCTTAACAACTTATACCACACTGTTTTGGAAAGACCTAATGATGTTACTTGGTTCTTTAAAAAATGATGTATTTTATAATGCATTGAAAAAGTTAAGTGCTAACGACACAAATCGTTGCAAAAAATAATTATTTATTATTATTTTAAATCTGTTATAATAAATAAAAGTCCTTCTCTCAGATAAAATATAAAAACTTAAAAGCAACTATAAGAATATTTTTGTGTGGATAAATTTAAAAATCTATTATATGCTGATAGTTAGAGATGGCAAACTGGATTCGGCCCGAAAGACCGACCCACCAACTTATTTTTATAATTAAATTAAGATTCCACTATTCTTCTTTTATAATTAAATTCCTAAATCTGTTTTCAATTTTTATAAATACAAATTTTTAAAATTTCAAATACTAAAGACATAAATCCTTGAAAAAAATAATTATTTATTATTATTTTGTAAATCTGATTGTAATAAATGAAAGTTCATCTCTGCGATAAAATATAAAAACCTAGACACAACTATAAGAGACTTTTTTGCGTGGATAAATATAAAAATATATTACATGCTAATAGTTAGAGGTCGTAAACTGGGCTCGGCCCGGAGGGCCGGCCCACCAACAAATTTTTATAATAAAATTAAAATTTCATACTTCTTTTTTTGTAATTAAATTTATTAATCTGATTTTAAATTTTGTATATATAAATTTATAAAATTTCAAATACTAACGACTCAAATCCTTGCAAAAAATAACTATTTATTATTATTTTTTAAATGTGATTGCAATAAATGAAAGTCCGTATTTGAGATAAAATATAAAAACCTAAATGCAGCTATAAGAACTTTTTTTTGGATAAATATAAAAACATATTACATGCTGATAGTTACAAGTAGTAAACTGAGCTCGGCCCGGAGGGCTGACCCACCAACTTATTTTTGTAACTAAATTAAAATTTCATACTTCCTCTTTTATAATTATATTTCTAAAGCTGATTTTAGTTTTTGTAAATACAAATTTGTAAAATTCAAAATACTAAGGACACAAATTCTTGCAAAAAAATTATTATTATTATTATTATTATTTTGTAATTCTGATTGTTATAAAAATATATTCATCTCTGAGATAAAATATAAAAACTTTGATGCAACTATAAGAATTTTTTTATGTGGATAAATATAAAACTTATTACTTGCTGGTATATAATGCTAACAATTAGAAGTTGCAAACTGGATTCAGTCCGGAGTACCGGCCTACCAATATTTTTTTATAATTAAATTAAAAAATTTCCTTTCTTATTTTATAATTAAATTTCTATTTCTTATTTTAAGTTTTGTACTATTGATGTTTTTTTAAAAATTAAAAATACTTAATGATTATTTTATTTTTTGTCCAAAACAAATGGAAAAAGTTTTTTTTTAAGCGATGTTATTATTAAACTTACAATCAACATTAGTCATGATATCAAATTGTGGAGTAATACCAGCCAATTCTTTGGAAGTAAAACAAATGAATTGATTATATATACTTTTTTTTTGGTAAACGAATATATATACTTAAATCAAAGTAAAATTACACTTATACTTCCATTTAATTTTTTTAAAATTATATGTCACTTTAAAATATAAATTAGACATAACTTATGATTTTTAAATATAAAAATCTATTACATGCTGATATAAAATGTTGATAATTAGAGGTGATAAAATGGGACCTAGAGGGCCAGCCCACCCTGCCCGCCAAATAGTAGAGTTTGCCCGCCAACACATTTTTTTTTATATTTACTGTCTAACAAATCTATCTTTTTGTAGCTGATCATTGGATTTATTGCTGTAAATATTTCAAAAACAAGCATCTAAACTAACCATATTCAAATTAAATATGATGCATTAAATATATGTTTATATATATATATATATTGTGAACAATTATTTATACTTATGTAATTAAGCAAATGAATGGTCTTTTGATATTACCACATTTAACTTCAACTATAAAATGTTTGTTAAAATATTAAACGTACTAACTCAAATATTTTTGAACTATTCATCTAATATATATGGTACAACTATAGAAAAAATAGATACATTGTAATCTAGACGTACGTATAAGAATCTTTTTTATATGGATAAATACGAAAGCCTATTATAAGTTGATAGAAAATGTTGACAATTAGAGGTGGCAAAATGAGCTAGGCCCGGAGGGCCTGCCCACCTCGCGCGCGAACATGTTTCCCCCTTTATATCTACTCTCTAACAAACCTATCTTTGTATGATTAAGATAATTAGATTTACTACTGTAAATATTTCATAAACAAACATCTAAATAAAATGAACAATCATATTGTGATAAATAAAAGTGCATCTAAACAAAATGAACAATCAGCATAACATTTGATTTTTTTTTCTTCATGTATATTAATTGATTTCATTTTGTAGCAAATTTTATGTACGGTTGAAACAATAAGACGGGATCATATCGAATAATAATACAAAGGAGAAGGTTCATTGGTGGTTATATTTAAAGAATGAATTATTGAGTACATAACTATATTTGTTTTACATAACAATCAATGCCCATGAGTTGCAGATTTGTTTGTGGTTGATATTTATAAGTTCCGTGTGAATGTTGTAGCCTTTTAAAGTTCAAAAATAGCACAAAATAACAAGATAATTCTTTTTTATTTCACATAATTCCCAAGTAACATGTTTGCTTTTTTATTTGTTGTTCCTTCATGTTTATACCTCCACCATAGTATCGTTCAGAGCTTGATAATAAGATGAAGGTGTTGATTTACCAATGCGATGATTAACCAACGACGGCGACAACGATTTCGTTCTTTTTTCCCCAGGCATCGCACGGGTAATTCATTAGTTATTATAGTAATTGTTTCTTTTGTCTAGTTGCCTTAAATAGATTTCTGACGTGATATAATTGTAACATTCTATTCATATAGTATATCCAATAATAAACATTTGAATGAATAATTTATTAAACAATTCACATATCATTCAAATGTAGGCTTTTTGACCATTATAACATTTCACTAATAAAAAATTATCATCTTGTCCTCGTTTATAAGCTATTTCAAAAATTTAATCTTCTCAACAAATATAACACCAATCTACCCATGTTTGACCGTTGACCACCCATTTACCTGGGTAGAAAATTATTTTCCCGGGTACACACCTGGTTACCCTGATACATATCATTATTTATCCTGGTACACACCTAGTTACCTTGGTACATATCCTTATTTACCCTGGTACACACTCGATTACCCCGGTACATATCTTTATTTATCCTGGTACACACCTGGTTACCCTGGTACATGTCCTTATTTACTCCGGTACACACTCAGTTACTCTAATACGTATCCTTATTTTCAAAGTCCAACCGTGAATCCAACTCAAATCCATCAATGAAGAAAACATGGTTAAATGTGTTTGTAATTTGTATGAAAATTTTGGATTTTAAAGCTTTTAATTTTTATAAAAACGTCTTACTTCACATTAATTTTAAAATATATACATAATTTCACTCTTATTCACAAAAAATTATGGATATGCAATGATGTCTTTATACATTATAGACGAGGGACTCAATGTGCATACCTCACTAATACTCGCTCTAGCTAAAAGGGATGTTTTCTTAACAAATTTTTCATACAAATTACAAACACATGTAACCACGTTTTCTTCATTGATGGATTTGAGTTGGATTCACAGTAGGGCTTTGAAAATAAAGATATGTATCAGAGTAACTGGGTGTGTACTAGGGTAAATAAGGACATGTACCAGAGTAACCAGGTATGTACTAGGATAAATAAGGATATGTACCATGGTAACCCGGTGTGTACCAGGGTAAAAAAGGATATGTACCAGGGTAACCGGGTGTGTACCCGGTAAATAATTTTCTACCTGGGTAACTGGGTGGTCAACGGTCAAACATGGGTAGATTGGTGTTATGTTTGTTGAGAAAGTTAAATTTCTGAAGTAGTTTATAAATTAGAGCAAGATGGTAATTTTTTATTAGTGAAAGGTTACAATGGTCGAAAAACCTTCAAATGTAAGATTAAGATTGTATCGTGAAATAAGTTTGTTAGTAGGTTAACGCTGACTAATGAAAGAGTAAAATAATAAAATAATCATAAATAAAAAGTTTATTTTCTTAACCAGATATATCGAGTGTAAGTTTTGAAATTAAGAAATCAGTATTAAATGCCCATTTGGATGAGCTTTTATTCTTAAAAAAGTTATTTTTTAAAAAATAAAAGTCCTTTTGAGAATTTTTAGATGTTTGGATAACAACTTTTTAAAAAAGTAAAATTTAAAATAAAAGTTTAAATTCTGCTTTTTTTTATAGCCAGTAGTTAGTTGCTTTTGAAAAAAGTAAAAATTAAAAGATAATATAAAAAAAAAATTTGGAAAAAAGATAATATAAATTTTTAAAATACAATTTTAACCTTATCATATCATGCCTATTTTATCTCTCCTTATCCCCCGATCATGCTATTTTATCTCTCTTTTTATATGTAAAAAGTGCTTTTTTATTTTAACATCCAAACAATATTTTTATGTAAAAGTGATTTTCAGATCATACATCTAAACGTAAAATAACTGTATCTTTTAAAAAAAGTTATTTTAAAAAAAGCAATGCATAAAAATTCATTTTTTTAAAAATTTATCCAAATGGGCTCTAAGAGAACTGCTTTTAATATTTGTGCAAGCTCGAATTAAATTAAACGGTTTGGATAAAAAAAATTTAAGTAAGTTTTTTTAAATTTTATAACTAATTCATAAAAGGTTAAAGTTTAAGGTGATTACATATTCTTTTTAAAACGATATATTGCCCTATGGGATAGGGCTTATGTGATTCGTAGCCGGATAGATTTGCTTGAGTCCAAATATTAGCCTATAAAGAAAATTTCATGCAGGGATACACCACCAAATAAAAAGTGGCAACTCTCGCGAGAAAAAGAATCAAAGTAGACATAACATCGATTCAGGAATGAGGTAATATGATAAAATTCATAAACGGCATGATGACACTAAAAAAAATAGGTGACTAGTGAAGGTTAAAAAAATGTCCATAAAATAATATAAATTTTGGCGGGCTCTACACCTCCAGAGTTTATTATTGCTTTTGTACTTTATATTTCTTTATCTCCATTTAATAAACCTTAACGATCGTGGGACACCCGTCAATTAATATGCTCTAAAAAAAATTTAAAACAATAATTTTTATTATGCAATAAAAAATGAGTAGCATCTCCAAACGCCACAACACCTTTTGTCTCTCGCTCTTTCTCTTATCCAATTCTCAGCCCTCTTTCTTTATTCTCAAATTCCCAGTCTCACAATCTACTCATAACTGTTGGTCCAGATGAACTCAAAGGGGGTGAATTGAGTTTTATAAAAATAATTTGCTAATTAAAATTAACTCAAAGCAATTAATCAAGATAAGGATGGGGAGATATTAACACAATAGTTTCTACGTGAAAAACTCAAAAGGGAAGAAAAACCATGGGCTCTATAATCGAATACTGAAATTCGACGGGCAACTCCACTATGAAACTTGTGTACAAAGAGTTCTCTAGTATCCTAGTTTCCTAGTCTACCCCTTACACAAATTCCCAAACTGGTATCCTAGTTTCCCAGTACGAAATCCTAACCCTTTAGAATTCCGAAACTCTATCACACAAGGGTTCTCAACTTACTCTCAATTTCCAAGAAAAAAAGACATGTTGGTCTCCCAGTTTCCCAGCACAAGAACTGGTATCCAAGTTTCCCAGTACAGACATTCAAAAAGGTCAAGAAGAAAATTACAATTAAATGACTTACCTCAGTGCTTCTTTTCCTCAAGCATATAGGTAATCTGAATTTCTATGGATAAATATTCACTTAGCCAAAGGATGAATATATGAATGAATGTTCTTGAGAAAGCTCTTCAATTGATGCACAAGAAAGAATCATAATCTTGAAAATCTAATTCTCTCTTTTCTTTCTTGTATATTCTTCTCTCTTCTCTCTCTTGTATTTTCTCCTCTCATGAATATTGTATTTTCTCCACACTGAAATAATATGCAATGAGCCCTATTTTTAATAATCACATCTTAATCTATTATGCAATGCAATCCTAATCAAATATTTGGCAAAGAATATTTTATTTCTCTTACATGAAATCTAAAAAGCATACTGGTTCTCCTTCTTGAAATATGTTTTTTGCAGGGTTTCAAGAAGGAGAACCAGTATGCTTATGATTTAAAACACATATAACCACAAACATATTTCAAATTGGTTATTTGAAACAAAATTAAGAAAAAAATGTACTAATGAAGCAATAGCAACAGTCAAGGTTCTAGAGATTTTGCAGGTCAATTAAATTTGCATGGTTTCCAACATGAAGCAAAATTAAGATCAAGAATATCACATGTTATCTATACCAGTTTATCTGATGAGTATCACACAGGACAAGTAAAATGTACCACTGCCTTCTCAGAACCATCTGAATGATCACATTGGGGAGATTCAGAACCGTTCTGGAAAATATCAGTTATTATGTGTGCATACTCATTGAGAGCTATGCCAGAGGACTCCACCTCTTTTATTAGATAAGGCTTCAGCTTAACAGCACAATTGCTAATTACTTTCTCCCCCAGTGTCCAAGAACAAGGAGAAATAGTCTGGAAAAATAAAATACACCAGATTGACAAAATTAAATAAAAATATAAAAGGACACGAAATTACAAATAACCAAAACAAATAAATAAAAGAGATGAAAAGAAAAGAATATTGATATAGTGCAAAGTATGTTACCTGACATTCCTTTCTTACACTACGTAATAGAGGCCTTAGAAGATCTGATGAAATTTCTTCACTTTCATCCAAGATTAAGCTCTTTGTTGATTCCATTGAACAAACTACATTTTGGGGATGGTTTGACCTTTCAATTGAGCAAATAATACCTTAAGTATTAGTCACTACAGAAGTGAATTAAAACTGAGTGGGAAAAGAAAGAAAGAAAAAACAATCTTCTTTTTCATTAGCATTAATTAATGTAAAATTAAACAACTTCCCAAAGCTTCATCTACTAGTCAAAGTCATTTGCAAAAGGAAAATGCAAAGAAAACCCTGATTTCCTTGGCTGCTCCGCTTCACTATTGATATGTTAAACACATAAAAGAATTGATAAGAAAGTGACTTCACCTTCATAAGCACCTCTCAAGTAAGTTGATATGAAACTGGAAAATAGAGCACTGTTTCATTAAAAATATTTACTAAAATATCTTCTCTTCCACTGATATTAAAAGTGATATTAGTATTAGAAGGAGATTTGTACAAGAACTGACGCAAAACAGTCACCAAAACAGGAAAGAAAATAGACTGTTAGATAAAAATAATTCATGAGCCTTCATCTCATAGCAGCTTAAGCTGTTAGGTGAGCACTCGAAACTTGCTTACTCCTATCTTATCCCTCCTCCATTCCTGTGACCACTTTCATTCCAACTGATTCTATTTGTTACATTT
Source organism: Gastrolobium bilobum (assembly GCF_033153095.1). Lineage (NCBI taxonomy): Eukaryota > Viridiplantae > Streptophyta > Magnoliopsida > Fabales > Fabaceae > Gastrolobium > Gastrolobium bilobum. The sequence continues at coordinate 39,552 of NW_026895869.1, read as the reverse complement.
CAAATATCCATAACGATTATCTCTCCTATTTTCCTCGTTACCCATGTGAGCATCCAATCCTCTGCTGCCCTTCCCTATCTTCCTAACATACACTGTAGTAATAATAGGAGGGTGTCTAACATATGTTCTCAATGATAATATGGATAGTATACAAAAAAACTAACACATGATTACAAAATCAACATGAAATTCTAGTTATGTGATCAACTTCAATAAGTTTCACCAAAATTGCAAAACTTTTTAAATGTCAACTATCTTAAGCAGAGCTCAAATATCCAATTAGAAGAAATAGATAGGAAACCTCAAAGTCGGGTGTAGGAAACCTAAATAAGAGATATTGCAAATATTTTCCTAAATGAGAGATACATTCCAACTCCATATTTCATAAAACTAGAGCATAAATCTAATGTAAAACAGGTAGAAAGAACATATCTTCAATCGAAATCAAAGCTAAAACATAATTTCAAAGGCACACCCTTGCCAGCTTTTTACCGGTGTCAAAAAGTATTAAAAAGCCATCCAGAAAAGGTATCCATTATACATTTTATAATTGCCACATCAATAAGTAGGGAGAAGACTAATTATATCATATCTTTTCCTATATGAATAGAAGTTTGTTAATGTATATATTGTAATTTTTTCATAATTAAACATAGTTATTCATGGTAACAGTCTAATAAAAATATAGCATAACAAAAATGAAAATGAAAGTTTACCTTCACTATCACGGGAAACCTCAACAAAACAAACATCGCCAGCTTTTCGCATATGATCCTGAAACCAAATATTCAAAACGTAGTTAATAAGGTGATCGTGATTTAAATAGTTATTCAGTTTTTAAGTATGAAAATTTCAATACCTTCAAATCTTGCCATGATGCAGAAGATGATAGTCCACGAACAATAACTGTAGACAAAAATATAAGGTGTTACACAATATCATGAAAAATATGAAACCATGAACACCTTGAATATAAAAATCATCAGCGCCAAGAAAGCTTGTTCTCCGTGTCACCGAAGAAGTAACATATAAAAAAATATAAAAATCATTTTTCAAGTGTTTGCATAACATAAAGCAAATAATACCTGTATTAGTAGAACTTGTGCGATTCGTTTATCATCTATGTCACCGACCTCGGCGACGATAGCACCGCCTTCCTCTACGCCTTCACGGCTTCGTCCATGGCGGTGCCCCTAACTGAATGCGAAATTTATGCGATGCGAAATGAATTCCCCAATCAAAATTGAAAACAAAATCTAAACCAAACAATTAAAGAGTTTGAAATCCCAAAATTACTCACGATTGGTAAGAAAAACCACAAATAGCAGAGGAGAGAAAGAGAGATAACGAGGCATGATTTTGGCAAACGAAACACAGGTCCAAACCCTAATAAAAATAAAAAGAGAAATGAAGAAATTAGAATGAAAAAAGAGATTAAGAAATCAGAATTTAAAAAGGCTGGTGTGTGTTGTGAGTAGATTGTGAGACTGAGAATTTGAGAATAAATAAAGAGGGCTGAGAATTGGATAAGAGAAAGAGCGAGAGAGAAAAGGTGTGGCGTTTGGAGATACTACTCGTTTTTTATTGCATAATAAAATTTATTATTTTAAATTTTTTTAGAGCATATTAATTGACAGGTGTCACACGATCGTTAAGGTTTATTAAATGGAGATAAAGCAATATAAAGTACAAAAACAATAATAAACTGTGGAGGTCTAAAGCCTGCCAAAATTTATATTATTTAATGGTGGTTTTTTTAAGCTACAGTAACTAACTTTTACTAATCATCTATTTTTTTGTAGTGACATTAAATTCAAATTATAAAATTATAAATATTTAAGAAAATATATTTTTTATATTACATGATATGAAATTATCTTATATAATTCATAAAAAAATAAATAAGACTTATTTGAAAAAGAAAAAAGAAATCTCATTCGCTCTTAATTAACTGCATTAGATGAAATTATCTCCGTATTACAAACACATATATTTACATGGAAAGATTCAAAGTTGAAGAAAGGATTGGATTTGGAGTGACGTGATACTGTGACAAGGATAGGCAATTAGGAATAGGAATAGGCATAGGCATAGGATAGAGTTGTTAGATAGAATAGGGTATTGAATTCTCTGTGTGCTGCACGCTGTCGCTGGCCGTCGGGAAAGATTGTTTGGACTCTGCACGCGGTGTCAAATCACCCTTAGATTAGATACGCTGCCAACTGTGAACTATGTTATGTTCACACTTCTCTTTCATATTTTACTTTTTTTTTTGTTTTTTTTTTTAGTACAAAGCATATTTTACTTCTTTTCTTTATGAGATTCTGTTTTTTTCCTGCCATGCTAGTCTTCATCAATGGTTGACCTACGTTTCTCACAGATTACTATAAAAGAGGAGCCTGGTATATAATACACAGATGCCTTATATGGATGAACATCTAGGTCTAGGATGCTTGTTTTCTGAGTATATTTGTTTATAATATTAATAGGAAAAAATATTTATTCTCCAAAAAAAAAAAATGATATAATTTATATTATTTTACTCTCACAAAGAGGTGAGATCTACATATTTATTTTTTTGTCAATTCTCCCTCCTTCTTTATCTATTTATTTTTGTTTCTTAAAATGACATAACTTTACATTTTTTAAAATGACACATTTTTTCCATTCTAATAAGGGTATTCGTTAAAGAATAAAAAAATTATTTACCCGAAAAAATTTAAAATAGTTAATATATTAAAAATTTATTTGTATTTTTTATCTTGAAATTCTTTTTTTTTTTTAGTACAAATCTTGAAATTCTTAACAAGTATTTTTTATGATACACTAACAAGGATCCTTAAAATTTGAATATGAAAAATTTAGTTAATTGTTTACTAAAAAAATTAGGCAAGTTACATTGTGTCGATACCGGTCTAACATCAGTCAGATGTAGTTTATATCCAATTCATCGATTTCATGCTTATTCATATACTTATTTGATTGAATGATTGAGCTAGATCGATTTAATAACTATAATCATCTATACAATGATTTTGATTTATGTTAGATAAAACCTCTAAAGGGGATAAAATTAATGTTAAAAATATTTTTTATTTCTTCTTCAGTTCATTGGTTATTTGATTTAATCCAGTTCAAGCATAATTGGACTCAAATAAAATGTCCCTCTTACAAAATTATATTTTCAATTCTCAAAATTCAAACTCAAGTGATTAAGAAGAATAAATAAACTCATTTGAACTTACAATTATTGTTTACAAATATTATTAATACCGCTTAAACTTTTTTCACGCCACAACATCACATTATAAAATTTTTCTTCTTTCCTTAAAAAGTATAATGAAACATCAAACAACAATTTCTCATTACCTCTCTCTAGCCCCCTTCCGATGAATACACTAATAATTCACATGATAGAGTTGAGAAAGTAAAATTATTGTGTAAAAAATAGAAATCAAAATCAAAATTAAAGTTTGGATCATATCGAATGTATTTAAAGTTCTTTACTTAAGATTAAGATTGGTCTTGTTTACAGAAAGAAAAAAAAGAAGATTAAGATTGGTCTTCATTGATGGCGTATACTGGCAATTAATGTGGAAAACGCGCGATCATCATACCCGAAAAAAAAAGCAGGAAACTTGTTATGTCCTTCGCACAAAGAGATTCCATGTTGTTTGGTTCTCGTGTAGAGGAAGATTAATAACAAGTTTCGGGGGTTAGCTTTCCTTTTCATATCTCATTCCTGGCAGGTTAGTTAATGCTTGCTCTTAAAAAACTCTAATACCAAAAAAAGAAACATCTTTCATAGTCTTTTTCCATTAATAAGCAGATAGCAACGCAAGAAGTTTAATAAAAGAGTTATAATGTCGCGAAACGTGAGCATTATTCGGAAGGCTCAAGGCCGATTCGAAGGATCCGGTCAAGTTTAAGCACATTCCAATCTGATAATTGCATCATTGTACCTATCGAATTCGAAATACTATACATCTTCCAATCTCCAATAATGAAGTTTTATATCATTTTCACTCTCTTTTGGAAACTCGTACACAAGAGCGAGAGACTAGCCTTAGAACGTGTATAGCTTTACTTATAGGAATATAATTTCTAATATTACAAAAATCAAAATATAATTACAAGTGAGTTTCATTCAAATTTTTTTGTACGCATAATATAATATAATTTTTTCAACATGAGAAATTATATTCGCTTTGTTTATTTGCTTTGAGTTTCAATACCCCTTTTTGTTTGGTAGATGATTTTTACATTTAGTTTACAATAATATTCGAAAATTAAAAATTTAGAAAAATTCAGTTTCCCGAAAATCCTAGAGAATGACGTGTACCAAATGCCCCTTAGGGGGCGTTTGGTTGAGGAGAAAATTTTATGAATAATAGAGAAATGTGATTACTAGGGAAATGGTTAGAATGTGAGTTTGATAGGAAAATGTAAAAAAAGTTGTTTGGTTGGATAAAATTTTGATGGGAAAATTAGGTAACTTTTATAAAGTCTATGTTTGGGTGTAGGTAAAATATAGATGAGAAAAAAGCTATTTTTACAAAAATAACCCCGGTTTAATTTTATTTTTTTATTTTTATTTTTTTAATCTATGTGTTTTTTATAATTAAATCAACTCCATTATTTAAGGTCCCAACTGAATTCTGCCACACTAGCATTTATGACATCTTCTTGTATGTACTTCATATACATAGATTGTCCCGTTGCAAAGTATAGCCACGTTGCAGCTCACATCAGTTCATCCTGCAGTTGAAAGAAAGCATAGTTAATTTAATTATCAGAAGGATATAATCGTCTGCAAGAAATTTTATGCACAGTGATTTAGCCTGCTTTCCAAATAAAACCACCTACCTTTTGTCTTTCTAAACAGTACCAATTCCTATGCAAATTGAAAAAATTGAAAAAGCAATGCAAATTGGATGGATGGGAATTTTGAGTGAATATGTTGAACCAAACAAGTGCAAACTGAAATGCTTGCTTCATTTGTATAGGAAAGTTTTCAAAAACCATAAACCAAACACCACCTTAGAGATTCATTCCGTCATTGTATTTTTCTTAGTTTCTTGTGATATTTGTTGGACGGTGCACGGGAGCTTATAACGTGGAGAGATCTTTAACTATGAATCGAGTGAGCGGCAATATTAGATGAATTTCAAAACATTAAGATATTAGGTAGATAGATCGTTCCATTTATACGCTCACTTAATTCATTCTTAATTAATATAAAAAAATTTCACTCAACCGTTCACGCTGAATTCTTCGAACAATATTTGTGGTTACTAACGCAGGAAGGTAGGAAAAAATATCAAAAGCAGACACGAAGTTGTCTCTGCGTTCCATCTCTGTGCTCATTAAAATAAGGAACAGAAAAGAACAAGAAGAGAGAGAGAGGGGAAAAAAAAAAAGAGAAAAGATGCATTCCATTGACATGCCCAGAGAGTGAGAATCTAAGGTGATGGTGACAGGACATACAAGCTTGGATTTTGACATTTCAACACGGGCTGACCAGAGAAAGAAATAGTTGGGAATAGAAAAGGAGGGGAAGGAAGAGTTGCAAGAATGCAATTTTGAGTTAAAGGCCAGTTTTTTGTATCTAAGGAAGGGAGCATAATGAGGAGAGAGAGTATATTTCAGAAAGGCATAAACTTATCCACCAATTTGCACGACAGAAGAGGCATTTCAATTGTAATAGCCAAACATCCTAGTGATATTTCTCAGTGAGGTAGCCTTCACGTACAGCAGGGGGCAGTGATAGGTGATCTCATAATCTATCTTTGTTTTATGTTGGATCTCTTTATTTCACTTCTGATGTTGGATTTTCTGAGCTCACGTGACTCTCATTACTCCTTGCTTTTCCTTAATTCGTTTCATGTTTTCTCTCTCCATTTTCTTAGACTGGGCCTTAGCAGTTAGCTATATGGTATGCAATATTCCGCGAAAATGTAAATTTAAAATAGAACTCAGCAGGGGGCACTCCCACTTTTGGGAGGAGTTTAAGGATATGTTTAAAGCACCTGATAAAAAAGATAGAATAAGATAATTTATCATATTCTACTTTTATCTCTTGTTTGGTGGGTCAATAAGATATGATTAGCTTATCCTATTACCTCATTTTATCCTATTTAATACATGATTTCTTATCCTATAGGGGAGCTGGGTTAGGATTCAACAGGATAGGATAATAATATTTAATACCCAATATATCCTCACATTATCCAATATCCTCACTCTAACCAATATATTTGTATTTATTGCATTATATTTTATTTATTATTTCTTTTTTCTCTTTTTATATAATCTTATCAGATTCCTAATCAGATGCTCAACAAACACAGGATATGATATAGGCTTATCAGTCTCATATTATATCCTACCCTTATCAGCCCCGTATCATATCTTACCCTTATCCTATCATGTCCACCAAACGAGCCCTAAAGCTTTAATCCTGGACCCGTCTCGAATCGGATTACGAAGCAATGAACCGATTGTAATATTTCAAAAAAAAAAAAATAGAACTCAGCACAAAAAGTAAAACAAAGTTACGACTATATATGTCAAATCTTTGTTTTTTTAAGTTGCTTTTTTACTTTTTAGCATTGCTAATATATATAGCTTAACAAAAAAAGCCTTGCTAATATATCCCTTTTTCTGCTGTTATTTTAACTTTAATAATTTAAAAATCCCAAGTTCACATATTTAAATTATAATTTTTATAAATTAACTGTTTCTATAACACACTAATTGAAATTTATTTACAATTGAGTAAACACGTTTAAATAAAATCTTTTTTGACATAGATAAAGACTCAAAATATATTTACGGTTCTTCAATTGAGTGACGGAGTTGATAGTATATCTTTTTATTTTACGGCATTTGAGATATATAAAATTATTAAAGTGGTCTTTACATAACACTTTAAATTTTTTGGTTGAATTGATTATTTATATGGTATCAGAGTTTCGGTATCACAAGTTCGATCATCATCATCCCCTATTTAATTAATAATTAATTCAGTACTATGGAGTTTCTTAACACAGGTAGATGAGCTTGTATATTGTCCACCCTTTAAGCTTAATGAGCTCTCGTGTGAGGGAACATATTAGAGATGTATGAAATTATCAAAGAGACTTTTACTTAATAACTTAAACTTTTTGATTAAATTTTAAGGCAAAGGTATAGGCTTTTTGACCATTGTAGTTTTAATTAATAATTATTTACACTTTCACCCTTCAACCAAAACATATCACTCATGTGCCTTTGTTTTACTGTTCACAACGTAAAATACCTAGGTACATAGGGGATTACCCGAGTATAATTCAAAAAAATAACACTACCCGAGTACCCAGGTGGGCTACTCGGGATTTGTTCAAAATCTGGGAATAGGGTTGAATTATTTATCCGGGTGGGGAGAGGGCCACCCGGGTAAATGTCGCGGGTAAGGTTTTTTAAAAACCCAGCCCCCTCCATGTCACACCCATACACAAAAGTACCTGGGTAGAGCTTCCACAAGGGTGAAATCTGTGAATCCTTGACCACATTGGTTGGAAAACTTTCCTCCCTTTCGACCATCCTTCGTCCACCGCCGTTTCTGCCTTCAACTAATTCAAAACCAAGAAATGTACGTTTTTTTTCTTTTTAATTTTTTATAAACCCTAACAATGCATTTTGATTTTCGTTTGTTTCTGACATTCAAGTCCACAAATATTGTGTTTTTTCAGTTAAACCCTAAAGTATGACATTGCATTCTGACTGTTTAATTTCTGAAAACCCTAACCTTAACCTTGCATTCTGATTCTGATTTTACATTTGTTTTTTGTTTTTTCAATTTCACATTGTGACAAAATGGCTGACAGATGCAATTCAAAGAAAAGAGTGGTGGATACCGAGAGGAGGACCAAGCGCCGACATGATGGGTCGTCATCCTCTCAGCCCCAGGCTGTTGTGCATCAGGCTCCAGACTTGCCTTTCAGATATTTATTTGAGGATGACACTGATGCCCGTGAGAGGTTTGTGAAGTCCTTCATGAGCAACAAGATATGTGAGTTAAAATCACCGGATTTTAATTTGGAACGATTCGACATTGTGCCACTTCTTGAGCAGACACATCTGTTGGTGATTCTGAAGATGAAGTGCCCGTATTCGGAGGTTATGGTGAAAGCTTTCTACCAGAACCTCAATTAAGTACATGGAGAGCTAACTTCCCGTGTCTGCGGGATTGATATTGTCGTCATTGCTCCTATTTGGACAGAGCTGCTTGGGTTTGACTTTGATGATTTACCAAATGCAGCCTTGTATGGCGGAGACTCCCATCATATATTTGGTGATTATGATCCGGATGCCATTGTTGCGGAGACCAGGAGAACTGATGCAGAGGCCGGACATTTTGCTCATTATCTTGTGAGCAATTTGTTGGTGTCTCCCCGCATACTACATTATGTGGTCGGACACATTACTTTCCAGCGCAGACATAATCACTCGAAGGTGATGGAAGGTGACTTTGTGATTTTGTGGACTCTCCTTCACCATATTCAGGTGAACTGGAGGCACTACATATGCATCCTTATGTGGAAGGCTGCCAAGTCTAGGAAGGCTGAATTGCCTTTTGCATTCCTAGTGCAGAATATTTTACACATGTTTGGTGTACCTATGGCAACTGAAACGCTTAAGACAGCCTCAGGATAGAATGTCATATTTGGTGAGTTTATGATGAAGCAGTGTGGGATCATATAGAGCCGCGCTGGTATGTAGTACTGGAGGAGGGCACTTGAACCACCTGAGATCCCCCTTCACCACGATGCTGAGATGGAGGATGCACCTGCAGGTGGGGTTTGTGATATTTTACTTTAAAATATATTTTAAACCTAACAAAAATTTAATATTTAATATTCTTGATATGGATGTAGGCCTTGATGATGATGACGATGATGATGATGATACTGCTGCAGCTGATGATGCACCTGCACGTCCCACCAACATCTAACGACCACCACCTCTGTCTGTTGAGGGTGGATGGACAACTCCTGAGGGTGGATGGACAACTCCTGAGGGTGGATGGACAGTTGATCGTGTCATGGCATCCATATATCACTTGACATGTGGTCTTGACGCCTTGCCCGATGAGTTTAGGGGATTCAGACATAGCACAGGCAAGTGGCGAACTCAGATGGACAACAGGGTGACACGCTTGGAGGCTGGCTACTAGCAAGGTGCACGCAATGTGGAGGATCTTGCTGCATCTGTTGAGTCTGGTGATGAGGAGGAGGAGGATGAAAATGGGGAGGAGACGCAGTCTGATTCCATCCAGTAGGTTTTTTTGGTATATAGGACTTTTTGGATGTATTCAGTATGGCTTGGGATGTATTCAGCCCATTTTTGGATGTATTGGGATGCTATTTGGATGTATTCAAACCTTTTTGATGTATGTAGTGGTTTATGATATAGGGTTTATTTTGTACGTGGAATTGTATTCCACAGCTCCATCATTTTAATGAATAAAGTATTTGATATTTACGTTTTTGCATTGCTGGTGTATTTATTACAGGAACTACATTATTTTGCACTGTTTTTGTAGTTTAGAATGAGCAAACCCTATATATTATTAATGAATGACACATTGGTTGCTTTCAACCAAATTCACAATGTCCTTAGCGCACTCCATCCTATCCGCTTCTCGTATCCACCCATAAACCCCCTCCCCAAGTCATATTGTATTATGGAATAAGATTACAAGGACCAATCTGACCTCAAAATGCATGGACCAGCAGCTGATGTTGTAGACCATTTCAAGTTTGAGTGGTACCACACTGTTTTGGACCCGGGTGTACCCGGATAAATCGTCTTTGGTGTTAGATAGAGATAGTACTTTCATCATACAATTTTGGACCACACTGCTTCGTTTGAGTGGTACCACTTAAAGGACAAACACTGCCTATCATCCCCAATCTGATGGGCAGACAGAAGTCACTAATAAATACTTGGAGCAATACTTGAGGGCCTTTTATTCTGAACAAAGTCGAAGGTGGTCAGTGTATTTGAGTGTGGCAGATCTTCACTACAACACTGCAGTGCATTCAGCTATTGGTATGTCACCCTTCCAAGCCTTGTATGGCAAACAACCAATTCTAATTCCTCATTATCCGAGGGGTTCAGTACGTGTGGCAGTAGTGGATTCGTTGTTGGACCATCGGAATGAGCTCTTGTTGGATCTGAAACGACACCTACAAGCAGCTCAAAATCAGATGAAGATACAAGCTGTCAAGCATCGTGTGGAAAAGCTGTTTTCAGTAGGTGACTTGGTATTAGTAAAACTACAGCCTTATCGCCAACACTTAATCAGTAGGCATAGCAATCAAAAACTTGTAAAGAGGTATTTAGGACCTTTTCCGATTGAAACAGTTCTAAGTGCAGTAGCTTATATGTTGAAGCTTCTAGATGGGTGTTAAATTCATCCCTCATTTCATGTCTCCTTGTTAGAACATATGTGGGAAGTTTGGATGGAGTAGTAGATCCCTACTGGATGGTGCTCATGAGAATCATCCTATACAGTATCCTTTAGGAGTGCTTAGCTCAAGGGTGTTGTGTATTGGTGGAAAGAAACAACGATAATGGCTGGTTAAGTTGTCTAGTTCATTACCAGAAGATGCTTCATGGGAGATGGAAGAGGATTTGCAACATTTCTACCCCTGAATTGCACCTTGAGTCAAGGTCCCTGTTGAAGATGGGACAAATATTACGTGCAGGAGGTCAAGGAGAACATCTGGGGGCCCAAGCTGGGCAGTTGATTATATTCAGTAGTAGCTTAGTAGATAAGTACAGTGATATTAGATTTTGTAATATAATTATGAGCTCATGTAAAATGAGTCAATGGGCTATTAAGAAGTTGCTCGAAGCAGTGAGATAGTGAGGTGGCATTGACGTGGCTTGTTCACAAAGCTTGTATAAATAGTGTCTTGATGTAAAGAAGCCCACATGAGAAATAAGAAACCATTGTACTTCTTTTAATTCTTAGAGCAACTCTGCTCTATCAGATCCGCATGCGGATCCTAACATTAAAAAAAAAAGTCACGATCCGTATGACTTTCTATGTGTTACTGCAAAATTTCTCATTTATAATGATATAAGAAGTATATTTGCCAATAAATTAATTATAACTAATTTGGCTTGTGTTAGTTGATAGTTGGGGATTCGTCAAATGCCCAAACCGTAATAAGTATTCCATCTAACTAGTAGTATTAGTCTTAAGTTATGAGCTTGATTTTAACAAAGAGGCTTCGTTATTGTCAAGTGAGGAAATATTGGTTATAAGTTAATATTCTGCAAGGTTGAAGTCAGATTGAATGGTAGTTTATGCACAGAAATTATTGAGTGACAAGGTCCAGTTAAGATCAAAGTCAGATATGATTGCGGCTCTTGATGATTGTTGGGAAAACTCGGTTCCCGAAAACTCGGCTAAGCAGCCTTTGTGCGGAAGTCAATTAACAAGATTCTGATCGCGGATCTCGGCAATACCTCGGCCTGAACTTCACCAGGTCAGGTAGCGCAGCGGAAATATCAAAAGGAAAAATCAAAAAACAAGAGAGAGAGAGAGAGAGAGAGAGAGAGAGAAGAAGAACACAACCAGATTTAACGTGGGAAAACCTTCTTCAATGAAGAAGTAAAAACCCACGGGACCTAGTCCAGATCAGAAATCCACTATGAAAATAATGGTTACAAATAATCAGAATCACCAATGTGGTGGTTAACTCAACCTCTCCAACAATGGTGATAATCAAACTACCCTAGAGATGTTTCACTCAAACTCTCTCTAGAGATCTCTCAAATGCAAAGCATGAAGCTTTGCTCAAACAATCAAATAATTATCTCAAATTTTCTCTCTAATCTCTTCTAACATATGACCTAGCCTCCACCCTCAACTAATGAATATATAGAGGAGGTGGAATTTAGGGTTAGGGTTTTTAAGAAACCCCTCAATGGGCTTGGGCTTAGCATTGATGGAGGAAGCCCAACAAATCTCCCCCTCCGACTTCAATGCGTCGGCTTCAGCATCAACCCAGCTCCTTCACAGCAGTCTTCAAATTTTCTTGTTGGAACCGGCTTTGTCATCATGTCGGACCAATTTTGGTCAGTGTGCACCTTGACGAGTTCGAGCTCTCCACCTTTCACCAAATCCCGGATCCAGTGATACCTCACATCAATATACCTAGTGCGGGAGTGATAGGTCGAATTCTTCGCAAGATGGATTGCGCTTTGATTGTCACAACCCAGCTCGTACTTGTCTTGATCATGGCCGAGTTCCATGAGGAACTTCTTCATCCACAACATCTCTTTGCTTGCCTCAGTAGCGGCAATGTACTCAGCCTCAGTTGTTGATAGTGCAACACATTTCTGAAGTCTTGATTGCCAAGAGACAGCTCATCCGACAAATCTCATCAAATATCCTGTAGTCGACTTCCTTGAGTCGGCGTCTCCCCCTAAATCAGTTGAGTAACCTTGCAACTCGGATTTGCCTTCTCCAAATCGGAGACATAAGTCGGTCGTACCTCGGAGGTACTTGAAGATCCACTTCACTGCTTCCCAGTGCTCTTTTCCGGGGTTTCACAAATACCGGCTTACCATTCCAACAGCATACGCCAAGTCGGGTCTAGTGCAAACCATTGCATACATCAAGCTTCCGACGGCGGATTGGTATGGGACCTTAATTCATCATCTCTTCTTTGTCTTCATCAGATCTCGGACATTGCTTCTGGTTCAGCTTTATGTGTCCAGCAAGGGGGTGCTCACTGTTTTGGATTTGTCCATGTTGAATCTCTTCAGAATCTTCTCAATATATTTCTCTTGACTCAGCCACAGTAGCTTTTTCTGTCTATCTTGGATGATCTTGATTCCGAGAATCTGCTTTGCAGGGCCGAGGTCCTTCATTGCGAAGGACGAGATCAACGCCTTTTTTAGAGCGACTATCCTCGATTTGTCTTTCCCTACAATAAGCATGTCGTCAACATATAACAACAAAATCAGAAAATCTCCAGCCTCATACCTCTTCACAAATATGCAGTGGTTGGCTTCTGTCTTCTCAAACTTATGATCAGTCATGAATGATTCAAACTTCTTGTACCACTGCCGAGGTGCTTGCTTCAAGCCATAGAGGCTCTTCTTCAAACGACATACCAAGTCTTCTTGGTCTGGAGCTTGGAATCCTTCAGGTTGCTCCATATATATTTCTTCTTCTAAATCACCGTGAAGAAATGTCGTCTTCACGTCCATTTGTTCTACCTCGAGGTCCATCGAAGCTGCCATAGCTAACACGGTTCGGACCGAGGTCATTTTCACCACAGGAGAAAAAATCTCCTCAAAATCTACTCATTTCTTTTGATTGCAGCCTTTCACTACAATTCGGGCTTTGTATCTCAGCTTTTGCCCGTTCTCTTCATTCTTAATCTTGTAGACCCATTTATTTTTCAGAGCTCGTCTTCCTTTAGGCAACTCGGTCAGCTCATAAGTCTGATTCTCGTGCAGAGACTTCATCTCATCTTGCATTGTCTTTTTCCATTCTTCTTTCTCTGAGCTCATCACAGCCTCATCATAACTCTGAGGCTCACTGTCTTCAGCAACAACGGTGTATTCATCAGATGGGTATCTCGTAGAGGTTTTTCTTTCTCGAGTTGGATATCTCGGCTGTTCTTCAGCTTGAGAACCCAGTTCATCATTCTCATACCGGATCTCATCATCAACTCGAACCTTAATGTCTTGGTCATCTTCAGCTTGTTGCTAGTCATCATTTTCTTCATTCTCTTGATTTTCTCCTCCTGCTTCAGCTCGGACAGGAGGATTGAGTTCTTCGCGTCTGACAGTAACTCGGACTTTGGGCTTCGAGATGTCATGAATGTTCTCCTCTTCATGAAAGATCACATCTCGGCTTCTCACTATCTTCTTATTGATTGGATCCCAAAGTCGGAACCCGTACTCACATCTCGGCGAACCAAGATTAATGCATTCTTTGGTCTTTGAATCAAGTTTAGCCCTTTCATCTTTAGGGATATGCACGAAAGCTCGGCATCCAAACACCTTCAATTGATTATAGGCCATTTTTCGACCTGTCCAGACTTCTTCTGGAATTTCTCCTTCAAGTGGCCGTGATGGTGAGAGGTTGATCAAGTCAACATCTGTTTTGACGGCTTCTCCCCACAATGATTTCGGCAATCCGGCATTGGACAACATACTTCGGACCTTCTCTTCAATAGTTATGCTCATCCTCTCAGCAAGTCCATTCAACTGTGGAGTCTTGGGGAGCGTCTTCTCAAGTCGGATCCCGGCCGCTCTACAATATGCATCAAAAGGGCCGCAATACTCACCACCATTATCAGATCGGACCACCTTCAATTTCTTGCCAGTCTCCCTTTCAAGCATTGCATGGAATTCTTTAAAGGATTGGAGTACCTGGTCTTTAGACTTCAACAAATATACTCACACTTTGCGGGAACGGTCATCAATAAATGAAACAAAGTACTGAGCTCCTCCAAAGGATCTTTCCGACATGGAGCAGACATCAATATGGACGAGGTCAAGAATATACCTGCGTCGTCTTGGTTGATCCGGTCTCACAAAAGAAACTCGGTGCTGCTTTCCAGCTAGGCAATGCGTGCAACTCTCCAACGCTTGGCCTTTCAACCCGGTCAATAATCCTTTCTTGTTCAGGATCTGGAGCCTTTTCTCGCTCATGTGGCTGAGGCGCTTGTGCCATAGCTCCAAGCGAGGTTCATCTCGAACAGAATTGGCTTCTCTGCCATTGATATGTCCTTGCATCACGTACAAGGAGCCTTCCTTCTTACCTCGGGCCACGACCAAGTTTCCCTTGGCCAGCTTCCATCTAACACTACCGAAGTAGTTCACTAACCCGGCATCATCAAGCTTGCCTACCGAGATTAGGTTCAAACGCATGTCAGGAACATGCCTTACATCTTTCAATACAAGTCGGCATCCGACATCTGTGGTCAGAGTTACATCACCGACACCAACAATCTTGCTGGTCACTTGATTTTCCATCTTCACGACTCTAAAATCACCACCTCGGTAAGAGGAGAAAAAACCTTTGTGTGGAGTAACATGGAAGGAGGCACCAGAGTCAACAATCCAGGTGCAGTCATCATATGCAACATTCAAATAATTATCCTCACCAAGGAGGAATATCTCGGCATCCGGGTTGGCAGCCACCGCAGTGGTGCTCTTGTCTTCCCTCTTCTTGGGAATAATCTGATCCGGCTTCACAGAGCCGTTCTTCTCATCATTCTGCAGGGTCCAGCAGTCTGGCTTCTTATGGCTTGTCTTTCCACAGTAAAAGCACTTCAACTCATATTTCGGCTTTGACCGACCTCTGGACTTTTCTCGTCTGTCACGACCTTTACCCCTGCTTTTGCTTCTACCCCGGGAGTCAGATTTTCCTTTGTTCTCAGCAACGTTGGCCTCAGACGTGCTTAAAACACCTCGTTCTCTTCTCCTGACTTCTTCGCTCAGGAGGCTGTCTGTCACGACATCCATCTTCAACTTTCCTTCTGGAGCTGAATTACTCAAAGTCACCACCAGAGTATCCCAGCTTTCTGGCAGCGAGCTCAGTAGCATCAAAACCTGCATCTCATAATCAATTTTCATCTCAGCTTTTGACAGCTGATTCACAATACCTTTATAGGTGTTGAGGTGTTCAATCATGCTCATGTCGTCCTTGTATTCAAGCTTCACAAGTCGGCGAACCAGGTATGCTTTATCCCTGGGAGTCTTTTTCTGAATCATGGACTCCAGCTTCGTCCACAACTCATACGCGTTCGTGAACTCGGACACGTGCTCAAAGAGGCTTTTATCAATATATTTCCTGATCGTGGCTACCGCCTTCCGACTCAGGATCTCCCACTCCTTATCAGTTTTGCATGCCGGTCTCTCATCAAGAATAGTGGGCTCATGTAAATCTTTGCAGTAGAGATGATCTTCCATCATCGGTCTCCAATAAGTGAAATTATATGCGGTCAACTTGAACATGTCTTCATCATTGGTTATGCCACTGGTCTCCATCTCGTCTCCTTAGAACCCGTCGAACTCGGGCTCTGATACCACTGTTGGGGAAACTCGGTTCCCTCAAACTCGGCTAAGCAGCCTTTGTGCGGAAGTCAATCAACAAGATCCTGATCGCGGATCTCGGCAATACCTCGGCCTGAACTTCACCAGGTCAGGTAGCGCAGCGGAAATATCAAAACGAAAAATCAAAAAACAGGAGAGAGAGAGAGAGAGAGAGAGAGAAGAAGAACACAACCAGATTTAACGTGGGAAATCCTTCTTCAATGAAGAAGTAAAAATCCACGGGACCTAGTCTAGATCAGAAATTCACTATGAAAATAATGGTTACAAATAATCAGAATCACCAATGTGGTGGTTAACTCAACCTCTCTAACAATAGTGATAACCAAACTACCCTAGAGATGTTTCACTCAAACTCTCTCTAGAGATCTCTCAAATGCAAAATATGAAGTTTTGCTCAAACAATCAAATATTTATCTCAAATTTTCTCTCTAATCTCTTCTAACATCTGACCTAGCCTCCACCCTCAACTAATGAATATATAGAGGAGGTGAAATTTAGGGTTAGAGTTTTTAAGAAACCCCTCAATGGATTTGAGTTTAACATTGAAGGAGGAAGCCCAACAATGATAAGCTTAAATTGAAAAAATTGTGCCTTGACTAATAATAATTTTAGCTTAGTAGTAAGCACTCAATCTAATAAATTCGTTAAGTACGGATGGGTTCAGTGATGATTTTTTTATTTTTTATAATGAGATATTCTTAGGTGACTCTTAACAGTTTTTATTTTGGGGTTTGCATTTATCATTTAACATGACACAAAAAAGTTTCCTACACATATAACATTTTGTGGGGCTCACTTTTTGAAGCAAAAAAAATAAATAAATTACGGCACGCAAAATGAATCTCTATAACATTACACAATCACTTTTCCTACAACATAACTCTTATAAAACCCTTTTATTTTCTATCATTTGATATACACTATTTTACTAATATAGATTATTATTGTCTCTACCTTAATAATATTTTATTTAAAATTACACACATAAAATAATACATAACATGAACTTTTTCTTACTTGAGATCATCTAAGAATTTCTCCTTTGTATCAGTCCGACGAATCACTTCCTATAAGCAGACCAAAGATGCACACCTTCTCAGCACTTCTTTTCTTCTTAAATTGGGACAACCTTCGATTATGTTCAAACCCAAATCATTCCCATTTGAAAATTTGTCTCCGTGAAGCATTCCATGCAAAGTCTGCATGAAGCATTTTTTCTTGTTTGATAGAGGAGAATTTTTTTTACGAGAATCTCAATTTTCAAAAATATGATTTTTATATTTAGTTTACGATAATATCTGAAAATTTAAAATTTAAAAAAATTCAATTTCCTGAGAATCCCAAAAATCCCGCATACCAGACGGGCCATAGAGAAAGAATCTCGACCAGTCGCTCCCTAGCAACAAAACGTACTACATGGAAAATATGTATATCGCATTCACATCATTGCACGCCCATTAACAGCAAAAAGTTGACGGGGTAAAAAATAGTAGAAAAGAGGTACTTTGACCAGCCAAAATATAAGGGAATCACATAAACTACAGGCATGAATTTAATCAACACTAGCGCGCCAAAAATGAAAATGAAAAATGAGAGTCTTTGTTCAATGTATATGTTATTATTTAATAAGTGTTTAACATTCTGAATTTTGATACCAAATTGTTCGTAAAGAACGAATATTAATAAAGCTCGTTGTTTGAACTCTTTCCAACGTAAGAAAGCTACTTAATTTACTTAAAATAACATCGTACGTTACCAGCTGTGTTGGAAGCCATAATTGAGAGAATTTATGTGTGTTCTTGTACTTTTTTGTTGTGTTTGATATAAACTTTACACTTGAGGGAAGCTGGATTTAGTTTGAGCTATCAATAGATAACTGTGAGGAAATATATTTTGATGTATAAAATATGGATTTAATATTTTTGATGTTATATGAAATAAATTTATTTCTTATATATACATAAAAATATGTGGGGTCATATGAACTCATAAAGAGAAGAGAGAGAATGAGAAGATACAATGGCAGAGCCACATATAGCCTGGGTGAGATCTCGGCCCAGGCTAAATTTTATCAAATTGTACTTATTATATATAATTATATAATTAATTATAATTTGACCCGGATTAAAATTATAATTTGGTTCGGGCTACAATTTATAACTTGGCCTTATCTAAAACTTAAAATATTTTTGGTAAAAAATTTAGGTAAGTTGTATTAGTTTATATGTTCAATTTCCAATTGTATAAAAAAAAATAAAATATTTTTAGTAAAATTAAAAAATATTTAATAAAATTATAACTCTTCTTAGTACTGCCTGCTCAGATGCTCTTATTTAATATAATTTAAATATATTATGATACAAATTAATTAAAATTAAAAAAAATAAATATACATATAATTTTTTGTGGGGTCATATGGACTCATAAAAAGAAGAGAGAGAATGAAAAGATATAAGCTCTGCATATTTTTATATATGTAGAAGATAAATTATTTTTTTATAATATGATAAATATTAAATTTATAAAATATTATCTTTTGAGATGAAAGTATTGTTGACGTTGATATTGACATGGATAAAATATTATCCTTATAAAATGTGGAAAGAACGATATCCACATTCCACAGATCCGATCATATATGAATAGGGAATTGTTTAATTAAAGTATGAGTCTAAGAGAATAATTTTGGAGTAAAATGCATTTTTCGTCATAAAGTCTGTTTTTGGGACCCTTTTACTCATCATTTCTGGAATATTTCAAGCTTATCGAAGACCCACTTTCCTCTTTTTGTCTGGAAGTAGTTGTTGACTACACACAAAGAGACAGTAGAAAAAGTAAAGGGTCTTCCAGTTATTTTACATTATTGGGTGCAAAATAATATGAGTTTTATAAGAGTTATGTTGTAGGAAAAGTGATTGTGTAATGTTATAGAGATTTGTTTTACGTGTCTTAACTTTTTATTTATTTTTTTGTTTTAAAAAGTGTGGGCCCCACAAAATATTGTGAGTGTAGAAAAATTTATTGTATGATATTAAAGGATAAAACGAAAACCCGAATAATATATCATTTTACCGCGGGACTTGGATGCTCAAGAGAGCGTAACTACTCTCCAAGATGTACACAAATATATAGAACTGGACATATGCAATTTTGTCTACCTAAATGATGTAATATATTGTGATTGTTGTTTAGAAAAAAATGTTAATGTAATTTTAAAAATAAACAAGACGTTAAAGATTATAATTCATCTATCGTTAATATAGGGGGAGGTTTTTTTTTTTTTTTTGGATAGAATATCCAAGCGCAGTTTGCTCTCGAAAAAGAAAAAGAATACGTAGTAGTTGTTTAATATTGATTATTTTTGTTATTCTTATATTTTTTTTTGATAAACCACGAGTATATTTTATGAAAGATAATTTTATTCGGAATGAATTCAGAATTAAAGTTTTAAATTTCTCCTAAAAATAATACTGACACCTTCAGAAATCTATCCAGTTTTTTCTGCACTTAAACTCTGCCGGAATTTTTCTTCTTCCGGTTTTGCATACTGTTGTTCATCCTTCGGTGTGACTTCCTCTGGCATATTGTTGTGTTCGTTTGGGCTGTTGATTGGTAGTGCCACTATTCTTCAGACGAAATCCGTTCTATCCTGGGAGACAAGTGTCCATCAACCTTAGGCATCAGTGAGGGGGCAAATTGTCTTAAGGAGACACGTTCTGTGGGCTCGGATTTAATTCCTCTGATACTGCATATATTCATCTTTTCATTCTGTCTGTTTCATCATTCTGCCACTGACAAGTAAGTCTGTTTTTAATATTTTTAATTACACAGTAATAATTATGATCATCTACCTCCTCTGCTTTATACATGGGTTCAAATCTATTAGTGATATAATATCACCCACTGTCTTCAATAACAATAATATTCTCCCATAATATAATAATAATAGTTTTGTCATATTAGTTTAAATTTATAATAGCACTATACATATGAAAAATTACATTTTTTTTAAGTTACAGTGCTTATCTTTTGTGGTTCAAAGCACCGACGGATAAATAAGAGCATACAGACTCATAAAGTCAGCAGACGTCAGATCAGATGACCCACAAAAGAAACATCCCCAATAACCATTCATGGCGCCAGAAAAGTACTGTATTGTTTTTGTACCCAAAAAAAAAAAAAAAAAACGGTTCTGTATGATTTTTTTTTTTTTTTTTTTATAAAAAAAATAAATTGGTTGCATTTTTCTGCAAACCTAAAAAATACAAAATGTGTGGAGCAAATTGAAAATGTAGTATTTTAAGACGGCATTGATACTAAAAAGTATGTAAAAAGAAAAAAAAAGCAACTGAAAATTTTTCATGCGTTATTTTGAAGGGTTTAGAATTTTTTTTTCTCATGTTGTAGACATATTTTATGTGAGGCTGATATCTATTAAAAAAATAAAAAAAACAAAAAAAATATTATATAAAAATTGAAGGGTCACTCAGAGAAGAAAATAATTCTCTTACAACATGAGAAAATATTTTTTCAAATTTGAATTCAGCTAAAATGTTTTTTTTTTTTTTTTTGTAATAAGCTAAAAAGTTTTCAACCTATTTTGGAGTTGACTTTTTTACTCAAATATTTTTGATATTTTAAAATTTTAATATATTTGATTTTTTTTTCAAATGAATTTTTTAGGTGATATGGAGAAAATATTTAATCAAGTTGTTGATGTCTTAAATTTTTATATATATGTTAGGGACTGAAAATTAATATTGGAATAATTGATATTTTTAAATAGATTATACTTATAATCTTTTTTTTATTATTAATTTTGTTATCGTTGAATCAAAATTAAATCAACGGTTAAAGTAATATCAAATGAGAGCTATTGATTTGTTTTTTTTGTTTTTTGAAATAACTATTGATTTAATTTTGATCCAATAATAATAAGATTGATAGTAAAAAATAATAAGAAAAAAAGATAGTAAGTATAACTTATTCCAAATAAAATTACTATGTTTAGGTAATTTTTTTATCTTCTCTCCTCCACAATATTTTTTTTTTCTATTCTTCTAATTTTGTGAATGAAAAAGAAGGTAAAAAAAAATGATAATTTAGAGAAAAATGACATAAAGTTGTGACTTTTGAAAATACAATATTTTCCCCTAAAACAAAAACTTTGAGGAGTTAATTGAAAAAATTTAACTTCTAGTGCTCACAAAAAGAGAACATTCAAAAAATAACATTAGAATATATTTCTTTTTAGTATAATTCTTTTTTTTTAATTGTTTTGATGAAAATCCTATTGGAGTTTTGTTTTCCGTATGTTGAAACAAACGATTTTAATTTGATAAATTCAATTTGATTTGAAATTTTAAAACAAATCTTGTTAACTGCACAAAAAGAAAGCACACAAATTCCATCTTAAGCAAATTTACTCAAGCAACAGTTTCATTAAATTACTTAATTATAAAGATATGTTATTTTACTTATCATATTTATTTACATATTTTTATCTACCACTCTAAAAGATTATTATATCAGAATCATAATTAATATTTATTTATGTCTCCCTCATTAGATTCTGATTTAACGGTAATGAAAAGTGGTAGACAAAAGTAGACAAAAAATAAATAAATAGAATAACTTATCTCTAATTACAATTAGACTAAAACAGATGCACAAAATATAATTATGTTTTTACAAATTTTAAATATTTTTTGAAAAATAATTTTTTAAAGAAACTATACAAAGATTAAGACACACTTCAATATGCATTAATATAAATTTTTATATAATCAACATGTTTAAATTTATGATTAATTTAACAATGAATTAAATACGTATATGTGTTGTAAATATCATTTCTTTTAAAAAAAACTTTGCAGAATGCAGGGTGGCACAGAATGGTGCACTGTATGAAGTGACTGGATGGGCAGATACGTCCTGTCCTTCAAATCTTAAGGCCCCTGTACTGCACTGCAATGTTGTCACAGTAAAAATTAAAGTTTTTTTTTTGTTTTTTGAAAACAGATATTAAAATTTCACATGATTCTATTTACATGAATCTTATTAAAATTTATAACATTTGTAAAATGTGTGACAAATATAAAATTTTTACATAACCAGTCACACCTAAAATTTTATCATTAAAATCTGGAAAAAATATTTATTTTTTTAAATGACCTAATTTGTGTTATTTTATTCTCATAAAAAAATAAGACTCACATTTTTATTTTTTGATTACTTTTTCTCATATAATTTATTTTTTCTTCTATTTTAAATGATATAACTTTACATATTTTAAAATAATTCATATTTTTCTATTAAAATATTATTGTTGTTGTTTAGGTTACGTAAATCCGAATTCTTTCTCAAGTCCCATTCGTTCTCTTTGCCATTTGTCCACTAGATTCAGCTAGCACACCACTAGCATTCAAGTTTTCAAGGCACACTCTGTCAGAAAACTGACCTAAGAAAAAAAGTTAACCTTACCCTTCCCATTTGGGGGTCTTTCTTCTTATCCACTTTAATTTGAGATTTCTGCTTTTGGTGTTATACATTAATTCTGGGTTTAAGGTAGGGTTTAAGAAAAAGCTAAGTAGGCAACAGAGTTTCTATTTTATTGTTATTATTATGGGAGATGTGTTTTTCATTTTAAATAACATAAAGTTATGTCATTTTAAATGACATAAAATTATGTTATTTTAAGAGAGATAGACACAAAAAAATATTTTTTTATTTAAAATTTAAATTAAAAAACAAAACTACTGCTTTTTCTCTCATGATATTCATTCTGTGTCTATCTCTCTCTTAAAATGACATAACTTATTTCATTTAAAATGACAAACAACAAACTCTATTATTATTTATTATTAAGAGAAGAAAAAGAAAAGAGCAATTTCTATCAAATAATGGTAACTTACGGAATTAAGCATATAAAGTAAGGGAAATATTTGTCTTCTTTAGTTGGAGATAACTATCTCCTGTTCTACACTCATCGAATTTTGTGCCAGTTTTTTTTTTTTTTTTTTTAAATTGTGGACCTCACATATTTATCTCACATACATGAGAGAACTATCTCAAACAGCATGAGATTAGTAACTCCCATCAAGTAATAACATGTATTTGACTCTTTTTAATATTATTTTTAAAAAAAATTTAAAATCTTAATTCCGAAAAATATTTCAAATCGAACTAATTGCACAACGAACTAATGAATTAAAATATTTCAAAGATAAAAGAAGAGACAAGGGAAAAGACGTGGTCTTTCACTCTTTCTCATATATACACAGATCCCTATGGAATGAAGTGGATGCTCTCAGCATTGCTTGTTGGTAACTCATTCTTCTTGCTTAGTTTAAAGAGACCAATTTTGTTGTGAGATTGCATAGATTGCATAGAACGAAGAGTTTTTGGTTGGTGTGAGAAAAAAATTTGCTGTAGCTAAACAACAAAAACCAAGTCTTCATATGCAGTTGGCAAAGAGATTTTTTTGATATGATTTGTTTATATGCCACCCAATGATTGTCTTGCCTTGCTGCGAGAGATACTTGTAGCAAAGTTCAAACCTTTTTTAAGTTATAAGGAAGATGAAGTCCATGAATGATAGCAACACTGATGATGAGAACAATCATAACTGGTTGGGGTTCTCTCTCTCACCCCACATGAAAATGGATGTCACTTCTGGTCCTCTCCATCATCATCATAACTACTATCATCAGCCCCATCCTTCTACAGCTTCAAACTCCGTTCCCACAAGCTTCTATCTGTCACCTTCACACCTCAACACCTCTGAAATCTGTTATGGTGTTGGGGAAAACAGTACCTTTCATTCATCTTTGGCTATGATGCCACTCAAGTCTGATGGTTCACTTTGTATAATGGAAGCTCTCAGCAGATCACAAACCCAAGGTTGGTCTTTTTTTTTTTTTTTTGATTCATTTTCTTCTGAAACTGTTACTTCTTCAATTTATTTTTTTCTTTTCATTTTTTGGCCTTGTTTCCTATTGAAGTGATGATGCCTACTTCGTCTCCAAAACTAGAGGACTTTCTTGGTGGTGCAACAATGGGAACTCAAGAATATGGAGGCCATGAAAGAGAAGCAATGGCTCTTAGCCTAGACAGCATCTACTATAACCAAAATGCTGAACCTCAAACCAACCGAGACCATTCTTCATTGGACCTTCTTTCTGACCCTTTTAGACAACAACAACAAGGCCATGTCACGGTCCAATCCCATCCATATTATTCAGCACTTCCTTGCCATGGGATTTATCAAGCACCATTGGAGGAAGAAAATAAGGAACCCCACGACACAGTTTGCAGCTCCCAAATGCCTCAAGTGGCAGAGGTAAACACTGCTTGCTTCAAAAACTTGATGGCCCCAAGAGATTATTCTTCAACTCATGAGACTCTTGAGCAGCATCAAGTGAATACTAGTGCTTCTGTGCCTGTCGGTGTTAGCACAGTAGGTGTTGGAGATTTGCAATCGTTAAGCTTGTCCATGAGCCCTGGTTCTCAATCAAGCTGTGTCACGGTTCCAAGGCAGATCTCACCTTCAGGAACTGATTCTGTGACCATGGAAGGCAAAAAGAGAGGTGCTGCTAAGCTTGGCCAGAAGCAAACTGTGCATAGGAAATCCATTGACACATTCGGACAGAGAACTTCACAGTATAGAGGCGTGACAAGGTTAGTTTTCACCCCTTGACTAACCTTTAATGTTCATTACTTAATCTCCCTTTTAGAATTTTTTTAGTTTATTTTAGTTAAATTTTTGGTTTTTCTACTTTTTGAGCTTCATTGTGTTGTTCACTTTTATATTTTAAGTAAATGTTAATTCTTGTAACTATTGTTTGTTGTTGTCTATCACAGGCATAGATGGACTGGTAGATATGAAGCGCATTTGTGGGATAATAGTTGCAAGAAGGAAGGGCAAACCAGGAAAGGACGACAAGGTTTGTGAGCAAAAACTGGAAGTCTTTGACCATTTGACATTTTACTTGTTTCGAAGTATTCTGAGTTATGTCCACTAACTGTCTTCTGTCGTATGTTCACATTGTGGATGACCGAATCAACATAACGTTGCATGTCGCAGTTTATTTGGGTAAGTACTAAGTCCTTCCACAAAGGCTTGCATTTTCAACCCTCTTGTTATTGCTAATTGATAAAGTGGTTTATTTTTGTTTGTGAACTTAAGGTGGTTATGATATGGAAGAGAAAGCTGCAAGAGCGTATGATCTTGCGGCTCTCAAGTATTGGGGATCTTCAACGCATATAAACTCCCCGGTATGTTTCAATGCCAAGGCATTTCTTATTAGAAAACTTTGTGCTTCTTGGAGTCTCATTCTCTCTCTCCTCTTTGGCAGGTAGAAAATTACCAAACTGAACTTGAAGAAATGAAAAGCATGAGCAGGCAGGAATATGTGGCTCACTTGAGAAGGTAAAGATACTGATTAGTTGGTTACTATTATGCTTAAATGATGATGAATTGATGATAAAGTTTCTTAATTGTTTTTGCAGAAAGAGCAGTGGGTTTTCAAGAGGTGCCTCAATGTACAGAGGGGTGACCAGGTTCATTTGGTTTCCTTGCCCCTTTTTCTCTGTACTGAATTAGAAGCTCTTGGATTAATTAGAGAGCTAAATCCACTTTTCAATGACATGCAGGCACCACCAACATGGCAGATGGCAAGCAAGGATAGGCAGAGTTGCTGGAAACAAGGATCTTTATCTTGGGACATTCAGTAAGTTCTTCCAAAAAGTTTTTAATACCTCGTACTTGTTTCTGTACTGAATCTTTTACAGAAGTAGTGGGATTTTAGGATTCTAATTATGATCCTGAAACGCTAATTAATGTATATATTAAGAGGTAGCGTGCTTAAAGTAGTTTTTTCTTAGGATTTGGTTATTATGGTAGTGACTGGTAATGCTTTTTATAAGACTGGACCATATCCTACTTTGGACCCCAACAAGTCACTTTTTATAAGGCTGTTCTCTCATATAATTGTCATGGAGAAGAAAAAAGGGGTATCCTATTATGGCCTCATGAAAGTTCAAAAATGATTTTTTATTTTATTTTATTTTATTTTTGGTAGTTGAATTAGTTGAATTAAATTCAGGTACTCAAGAGGAAGCAGCTGAAGCATATGACATAGCAGCAATCAAATTTCGAGGGGTGAATGCTGTCACTAACTTTGACATGTCTAGATATGATGTTGAAAGAATCATGGCCAGCAATACCTTACTTGCTGGAGAGCTAGCTAGAAGAAACAATAATAAGGAAAGTAAACCAAGAACTGTGGAGGCCATAGATTATAATAATATTGTAAACAGGGAAGAAGTTGAAGCTGTAAACAACAATAATGAAAATGGTTCAACAGACTATACGATGGCTTTGTATCAGTCTCAGCAGCAGCAACAGTCAAATAGCTACGACGACCAAAAAACAATAAAGTGTGGAAATTATAGAAACTCTGGTTTCTCTATGGCCCTACAAGATCTTGTTGGGATTGATTCAGTAGGATCTAGCCAGACAATGCTAGATAATGACACTGTCAAGATAGGGACTCATTTTTCAAACCCGTCCTCGCTGGTGACCAGTTTAAGCAGCTCCAGAGAATGCAGCCCTGATAAAACGGGTCCCACACTGCTCTTTCCAATGGGATCAAAGATCGTTAGCCCCATTTCTACCAGTGTTACCTCTTGGTTTCCCTCAGAAGCAACTCAACTGAGGCCAGCTACTACTACTATATCAATGTCACACTTGCCACTTTTTGCGGCTTGGAACGATACCTAGAGATGGATGGATAATACCTATCATGTGTTGGAGTTTTGCATGTGTAAGGGAGGGGAGAGAAAAAGGCAAAGAGATAGTTGTTAATGGGTGGGCAGAAATATGGGTTTTTAAAGTAAACATTCAGAATGTGTATTTTGCTAAAAACACTAGTGCGGGAATTTGGGGGATAAATTAATTGTATGAGGTTGGGGTAAGGGCCTAATGGGGCCATGTTATATGTCATCTTTTCTTGCATCCTTGTGGAACAAGAGCTTTCCTACCATGGCCTTTTGGCTCTATTACTGTGTGTGCTAATGGGAGGGAAAGTATTAGTTAAGAAGAGGACTAATGATTAAACTAATGAAATGATGTTTGACAATATGGAAGTGGCCCTTTGCATTATTGAATTTGCTTTTTTTTTTGGAGTTGCACCTTTTCTAAGTCCAGCTAAGTACAAAACCAACTCGATGTTTGGCAATAATGCAAAGAGGTTGAGCTTCCTTTTGATCACATTATCTCGTTTTATTGCCATTATGTTCCTCAATCTGAAAAAAACATCATTATTGCATAAAACATTCATCTTGAGCTTTCTTCAAAGCCAACAGTGCTCCACTCCTCGTCATTCAAAAAGAAAAGGGGTTGTCGTAGATATTATTGCATAAAGTTTCTGGCTGCCCCATTGTCATAATTAGTAGGGGACACATCCAATTTAACTTCCAAGAAAAAGAAAAAAAAACCATTATGTGGTTAAAAATTTCTGTAACTTTTTTCATTCCTTGACAAATCTAAATTATAAAGAGACATTTTGTGACGTAAAAGCGATTTCGTGTCTTGGTGTGGATGATTTAGGCCCTTTACATATTTAGAGTTCATCTTGTTAATTGTTATCGAGTGCTTTCTCACGTGTGTGTCCCTCGTGTTCAAGTATTTGTTCTCGATTGCAATCTTGATTAATCTTGACCGTAACATAGGACGACAACGAGGAATCACTGCCGGTAAAGCTGGAAATAGTTCCGAACTGATGTCGGGAATAGCTGTTTTTCTGCATGGGATAGTAACATGTTAATAATCAAAATTGCTCATAGTAATGTACGAGTTTTTTTTTTGGTAACTATGCATGAGTTATTTAACTAGAGATGAAAAGGACAGGTTCTAGCGATTGATCAATAATGGTGGGTGGATAAGTCACAAGCTTTGAGTAATTCAACTATTTTCCTAATGGTTATTATCCTAATGGCTTCCTCCCCTTCGGTTTGGTGATTTCATAAGGCACTATACATATGTAGGGATTTGAATTCTTTCTGAATAACAAAATATTGTCCCTTTTATGGCACTAGGATTTGTCTAGTTGTGAGATTTAGATAAGTTGTGTTATGTATTCAATTCCCATCATTGTTTCCAAAAATTAAAATATTGTCCTATACATAATTTTTATTAGGTGAAAATCCTTCATAATTTTATTATAGGAAAAACTTCAAAAGAACCTTGTAACTTTTCTCATTATCATTTATTCCTCCCTAAAATTTTGAATCATTTATCCCCTGACTTCAATTTTTTTTTTTTTATCATTATCCCCTAAGTGAAGGGGGTAAGTGATAAAGAAATTTTAAGTCGGTAGATAGGTGATATTTTTTTTTTTTTTAAATAAGGGTATAAATGATTCAAAATTCTTGTGAACCGGTAATTGATAATTGAGAAAATTGATAGGTTTTTTTTTTTAAGTTTTCCCTTGATTATTTTTGGAAAAAGAGTGTCTCTCTCTCCGATATCAGCCATTGAGGGATCCAAATCTTATAGCGTATGAATAATTCTTTTAATTTAACGGGTTTGTTCAAATACATGGTGTAAGATTACTTGTTCAGGGGGGCAAATGAGAAGATGACAATTTCTTCATTTTTCTTCTTTTATTTTTAGCCAAAGTAAATTATGCGGTATATAAAAGAAGCCTTTGTTTTGACAAAGGAAAAGCGAGCATATCTAAAAGTGAAACACAACAAGAAATATGCAAGACAAACGAAAGGGTTAACTATTATAAGAT
The DNA here is from genome assembly GCF_033153095.1 of Gastrolobium bilobum. Taxonomy (NCBI): domain Eukaryota; kingdom Viridiplantae; phylum Streptophyta; class Magnoliopsida; order Fabales; family Fabaceae; genus Gastrolobium; species Gastrolobium bilobum. The sequence continues at coordinate 10,615 of NW_026895869.1, read as the reverse complement.
TGATGGTCAAAAAGCTAGCGAGTCTCGTGGAAAAAATAGGAAAGTAAAAGATGCACATCACTCTTTTAACAGAAAATAAAGTAGGATCCATTTCAATTGTATGGTTTTTGTTTCTATCCATGGAGATTAGTCAACAAATATGATTACAAATCTTATTGCGGACATCCTAAGCATAAAAAGTTCGCAAAGGACAGCTTTCCAAAAGCACTTGCGCTTGAGCTGGATCCTAGTGCTAATTTATCATAAGTTGAAAACTTGGTGAAGAAAATTCCAAAATTATGTAAGTGTGTCGTTGCATTGAAGACATGAAAGCACTTGACGTTAGGATACGAAATTTTACAATGTGGTAGGTGAATTCAACGTCAATATAATTTAGGTAAGAAAAATAAGGCACCTGAACTTAGTGAGATAGCCTAGTTTGGGAGAGCGATTGTAATAGTCCCGGCGCAGCTACTCCTGTTGTTGAGGAGTTGTCATTTGGAGAAGAAAATGAAATTTCTTTTTTCTCTGTACAAGCAAGTCAAAAAATACTCAATTTTCATTAACTTGGAGCACTGAATCATAGATAAGCTTGAATCATATTAAATATTTTTTTAGGAAAAAATATTTCAATGGTTCTGGACCACTAAAATTCGGTGGTTCCCCCTTTAAAAAATGTAGGACATAAATAAAAATATAAACGAAAGAAATGAGGAAAGTGAAAACAAATTTTTCATATTCCAAAAGGGAACCACCGAATTTCATGCTCCTAGAGCACTGAAATTCTTTTCTAAATTAGAGGAGACACCCCAATCAAGGTCAGAAAAACCATCAACCTCATTGAAGACTTAAAGTAAAATTACTTAATACCTATCAAAGAGAGGCAATTAAGAATCGAACCCAAGTTATGAATAGCGTTCTCGGTTAAACATAGTTTTTGTGTCAACAGTGTAGTGAATAGCGATATGTATACACATATACTGTGTTTTGATGTGTCATTATTGTGGAAAGGTCCCCACACACACAAGCATGCTGCATCCATTGTAACAGAGATGGTCCCAAAAATATGTTGTAATATCTAGCAACTTGTTTCAAACTCAAAATCAAGTGTCATATTTCTTCAGTAATAGGACCTCGTGAATGTTTTGTGCTGTTAATGAGAGAGGGAATAAAGGGTGTCCCCTATTGAGTAGCCAAGTTTCGTCCAGGGAGGCCTTTGATTACAACCAAATCTTCTCATTTCAGTTTGGTCCCGTCCTTCTCAATTGTTATCAGGTGCATCTCTGGAAATGACAGCACAAAATGGAATATAGCTTTCTCTATGATATTAGGGCTTGGACCATTCCTTATAGTTTGTTCCAGAAGAAACATTTATCAAATTGAAATTAAATTAAGTTTATATATACTTCCAATTAATAAAGCTAGTTTCAGTCTATGATATTTACCTAAAGAAACTAATATTTTCCTGAAGGATTTTGTCATCGTGTATTTTTTAAGTGTAAATTAAGAAATGAAAAAAAATCATTAAATAAAAGTACAAGTATTTATTATATTAATAGTATTAAAAATATTTGATATTTTTTAAATAATTGAGATAAACTTTTTAATCTTTTTTTTTTTTTTTTGGGTCATGTTAACCCTCTAGAAGCAACTCCTAATTAGTCTACTCCCAATACATTATAAAAGCATAATTATGCACTATTACAGTAAAAAAATTAAAATTGCACCATAATCAATATTTATAACTTTTAATTTAATAATAAGAACTTGATCTTACAAATAATATCAAAACGAGAATGAAGGTTCCAAGGCAGGGAGATTACTGATTTTATGAAAGGCAAATAATCACCACCCTTCGACTTTGTGCAAACAGGCACACAAAAAATGCTTGACAATCAGTACGTCAATGCATCATATGTACTCTCGGACCGTACATTAGTTGTGTTATACACAAATAATTTTTGTGAAAGAAGTTGCGTGGGAAGATACATATATAGCTTCATTGCAAATAATAATTATATCAATAAAGATTGATTAAATTCATCTAAAAAATAAAGCAATAGTTGTATATCAAATAGTAGCAGAATTTATTTAAATTTATCTCCGTGATCAACACAAATAAAATTAAAATACACCAAATTAAGTAAACTTTGCACAAACAATTAATATAAAGAACCTTAAGTGCCAAGAATTCCATGAAAAGCTAGTCAATGTCATCCTCCTCCTCTGTTGAACCAAGAGCCAAGAAGCTCGTATGTGATCAAGCATAATCAAGAAGTAGTAGTAGTTGGGGTTGTTATCCGTTTTTATTCATCTCTCTCCATTGATTCAATTGATTTTGTGCATTTCAATCAAGCTTCTTCGACATAGAGTCCCGAATAGAGGAACACCAGATTGGAGAACATGTGGTCGCACATTTGGAATGTTGCTCGCAAGAAATAGGATCCAACATTGTTCTCTTTTTTTTTCATTGCCAAGAATTGATCTTGCCTTTTCTGGCGAGCGAGCGACTTCCAAATATGCCAGCAAATGTTTTCCAATATGGTATTCCTCTCCTGAGGACTCCTTGATGTGAACCCGAATCAGATTTTCATGAATAACCAAATCTTTTTTTCTTTTCTTTTGTTATTGATGTATGCTTTTTAATGAGTCTTGTTAAATATCAATCAGAATTTAAAGTCCAAAACTAAAGAAAGATTTATAGATAAAAATAAAGTTTTTGTTTTGATTTTTTTTTATTCTTAAAACTGTTTTGTAGAATAATTACGGAAACAAGTATTTTTTTTTTTGAGAAAGTTAAAAATAAAAATAGAAAGTAAAAATAACTCAGAAATATTTTCTAAATTTAATTTTAGAAACAAAAAAAAAGTTACAATTTTTTAATTTTTTTAATAAAACAGATCTTATTAAACCAGTTTTTATTTTTATTTTATTCTGAAAACTATTTTTAAAAACAGTTATAAAAAATAGCCATAGTTATCTCTTAAAACTGAGAAATGCTTCTAAAGATAAAGATAAAGATAGAGATAGAGATAGAGATAAGAATAATAATCTTCCAAAAAGAAGGGAAGTTTCTAAAGGTAAAGATAACTTATTACAACTTGATAAACTTATTATTTATAAGTGCATGCTCAAAACACATCACATATCATAGCTTTCAAAACAATCCAATTTTTTTGAAAACGTAATCATACTTAACGGGCCATAAATTTGATTTAGATCAAATTTCTTGAACCAGCTCATTGAATACCTCCTTTAATTATTTTTTTTTGCTTAAGTTCTAGAATCATAACCAACTTGGGCTTGAATTAGATCCCTCAATATTGTGCCCTAATTTGTATTATTCTCAGTTTCTCACCCTCTTGAATATGCTTTGTTCTCAAATCCTCGTCATCTCAGCTCGAAAGTAATTTGTAAGTAATTTTATTGGACAAATAATTTTATACAAACAAAAAATATAAAAGTGTATTAAACTTTATGTCTTTTTTCTTTGCGTTGGAATCAAATAATATCACCAAGCCATCGTTTAAAAAAAAAAACAAGAGCTTAATTTATTGGACAAAAGCTCAAAAAATATAATATACTTTTCTTAATTAATACTTAAAATTTACGGGACTAAAAAACAAAAGCCCAAACAAGAGCTTAACAATTTTTACTCAAAAAATTAACATCATTAAATAATTGTCTAGTAACTCAATAAGAATATATACTAATTTTATAGATAATTTATTAATAAATAACCACAGCCAATAAACGAATGGAATTTATAATATATTTATGGAAAAGTATTTTTTATTTTAAATGAGACTATTTTGTATTAATTTAAATAAAATGACGTCATTTTAGTACATAAATAATGATTTTTTATCTTCTCTTGATTTGACCCTTGTTTCAGCGTGCTCGTTCTATTTCCATATTAGTCTATATATATACCACGTTTCTTCTTATTGCTTAAAGTTAATCAATACTTCCATAGTTAATTCTTACAAAATTAATTCTTCAATATATTAACATTAAATGCTAATCAAGTTTCAAGTTAATAACTTATAATAAGCTTTCTTTAACAGTTTAAGCTTAACTTTATCCAGTTGCAAATGATAGAAGATTGACGTAGTTTCAAATAAAAGAAAAATCTGAGAAATTATTAAAGAAAGGAAGATCATCACGAGAACTTTTTTTCAAAAGTTTAGAATTTGATAGTTACATACATATCACCGTTACATACACAATTTAGTTATAAATTTGGGTGAAATACTAAGAAAAGGGCTGATCTGCAAATTTTTATGTATTTGATATGTTAATCAATTTAATTTTGGATTTGAGCCTTTCCATCATCTTCAAAAGCTACGATTCTCAAAATCGAATTCATTGCTCAATGCATTGGTCAAATCTTAAAATATAGCTTAAACATTGAGAAGCTTAGATAATGTTCTCGATGGGCCTAAGGAATAGATCTTCTCACGTAAAAAAGTTGTGGTCATGTTATTTGATTACAATCACTAATTTAAAAATTATACAATTTTCTCTCTCTTATCTTATAATCAATGAGTGATTGTGATCAAATCACATGATCACTTTTTCACATGAGAAAATCCACTCCCGTTGGTCATTAACATTTGTTGAAGCTTTATTTCATCGGTTAACATGATGCGTTAGTTCAGTGAGTTAATCCAGGACTTTGATAATTCCGTTGGACTTGTAAAAAGTAGCCCCAAAATTACAAAAAAAATAAATAAAAAAAACATTTTTGATTTAATGGGCTTATTACAACCTAAAGAAAACCCACCTGGACTACAAACAACCCAGGCCATAAAACCTTACTACATGGATCCACAGGCCATTTTACCCATATGGTTTAACGTTTACAAACATTTCCAAATTCAACAGTCTTAAAAAAAATTTGCAATAATACTTATGTATGACCTATCAATTAAATAAAACATCAAAAGTCGAACTCATTAGTATTGAATTCTACTAATTGAACCAACCCAAGAAATTTAATAACTCAATGTCTCATGTTCCGAGATAAATTTTCATTCAAGTAATTAGGATTTAGGAGTGGATTTTCTAACATTAAAATTTCACGTTTTATTTGCATTAAATAAGTGAGTTCCAATTAAAATATATAGATAGAAATAAATATATTTTTTACATGATCACGTCGTATGAAATTTTAGCACCAACAATTTGATTTAGTTTGACTCACATAACTACATGAAAACAAACAATTATAAGAATAGTATTATGGTCTTCAAGTAGGATTACAAAATACTAGCATGGGCAATTGCTCTCTATTGCTCATTTATCAAACGGTATAGTAATATTGATATGTAAAAAGATAAACGTATTAATCCTAAGGGGCGGTACAATAATTGATAAGCGAGCTGTGTTCAATAAGCGGATTGTCGAGATTGAAATGTTTCTGATTCGATTTCTAGATGAAATAATTTGAGGCCAGTGGCAAAAAATTTAATGTTTTACGCCACGAAAGGGATAAATAAATAAACTTATTTCCATCTTGATCCATTATTTAGTTAGGCCTAACTTTTTTCATTTATATTGTGTGGTGCCATCAGCTTATATGGGTCTCAACTTATCTACCTTTCCAATTCGGCCAAAGGAATGTTAGCCACAACTGAACTAAGAAGCAAAAGGATATTTCATATATCCTAATTCCAAATAATTGGCATAGTTAATTAGAATTTGAATTGTGACCATATATGATCATATGTTATTTATTTTTAATATTTATTTGGTATATTAGTGTACCATGTGTTTGTAATGATTTCTATCATTCAACTGCTAGTGTGATTTCCGATCTCAGTTCAACGTAAGGATCACTTCTCTTAAGGGATCTCTATTTCAAACAGTTTCAAAATTATCAAAAATATGAATGTGAAAAATGTTGAAGATAAGAGCAACAAATAAAAGCGAGTCAATGAAGGTATGTAAAGAAAACAATCGAAGAAAGCATCAAAGAACTTGAATATAAAGATGCTGAAAATGAAACTTACAACATAAATAAATGGAAAGAAACTTGCAAAAACAAAACAACAAAAACGGAAAAGCTGGAAAGGTAAGCAATTGAAGATAAAGCACTTAAGGGACTTTTTTTTTTCTTCCCCCTGTTAATGTAGGAGTGAGGTGTATTAAGTGTCAAGCCCTGAACTAAGAGCCCACACGCTCAATTTAAAAAAAAAATTGCAGGTAACTGTCAAATGGATTCTCTATTGACAATTGCCCCATGCTGTGGAAGATGCAAGTAATAGACCTAATTAAGGCTTCATTTCTTTCTGTGCATAACAGTTACAGTTTTCTAGCGCTATGTGTACCACTCCTAGCTCTATATATCATGCCCTAAGTCTCCTGGTAACTTCCAACTCTTCATGTGTGCAATTCCCTTGACTCTTTTGTCCCCATATACCAGCTTGCTCAATAATACATCCTACCACTTAATTCCATCAACATCCTATGCCTTTGTTGATTGGTGATCTTGGCCTTGCTTCGTGCTACCTCACAAAAGGTGTTAGGGGATATCACATCCTTTTATACTTATTGTGGGGACGCCACATTTCCTTCGCATGCTTATATAAATACTAAAATTAAAATTAAGAAAAAAGTGTCACAAAGAAAACTCACAATTCAACATGATCCAGCTTAATATGTCTATAATTAAGGATAAAAAGAGTTGAATTTAATATTAAAACAAGATTAAATGATAATGTCTATGAACATTTTCATTCTCCTCTATTCCACGTCTACCTAGCTAACCATTATATATACATGGAATACAATCTCTCTCCCATTCTTATTCCTTTATCTATACAATTTTCAATACAAGTATTTATAACCCACAAGTATTTGTTTAATAAATTCCTTATGGCTTTCCTAATTTCATATTGTTCTGGATGGCCCAAGTACTGGAGTGGCCCAACTACTCAGGCCCAACCCTCAGCTGGCCCAATTACTCAAGCCCAGCCCTCAGCCTTGTCCCGCGTCAGCCCTTAGGGCTGACATGAACTCCCTCAACCCCCAACGTAGCAGCAGGCCCAAGGCATACACCAAAATGTCCCATCTTGGAACGCTAACCATCGAAGGCGACTACGACAGACACCGCAAAGGGAAACTCCCCCTTTGCCCGGTGTTGACACCGCCAGAATACAGAGGGCGCAGCGCTGCCACAATGACAACGCCAGCACGCCTAACACTGCATCAAGGGAGTAAATCTCAAGGAAAGTTGACCTCCCCCTCACCAACCCACACCATTTCCCCTATAAATAGCCCCCATGGGCACACCTTACAGGTATCTTTTATGTACTGTTGTTATGCCCATTTACTTCCAAGTCATACTCTTGTTATTTATCTGCCATTAATATCAGCTTGCTACCTCTTGAAACTATACCTTCTAGCCTGGTCTTTACCTCAGCTAGTGGTATAATCCATATAATAACATTACCCTCAAGGGTACATAGTGGGCTCACAGAACCTTACGGTACATTGGCGCCGTCTGTGGGAAACTATAAACTTCTATTCCCATTCTCCTACCAAAGATCCGCAAGACGTGTATTACGTTTTGGTAACAAACATGGTTGTCACAACCAGAAGAGCAGAACAAACCAGGGTCGTCACTCCTGACGGTCATGTACAAACAATACATTCAAACTCCCCGCCGTCGATGCATTCATCCCTAGCCGAGAGACCCCCTGGCGAGATGCTCCAGCCAGTATTACAATCCGTCGGTCCACAAATGCAGGCAGTCGAACCCAGGATAGCACAGTTGAACTATCGCGCACCTATGCGTGAAATGCAAGGGGAAAACTTGGTACAAGACCAACCCCCGCCCCCAGGAGTTCATTTTGGAATGCCTTTCCACACTTTTGCCCCACCAGTCATTCCCGTCCCACGAGCCCATCGTCCACTACCAGCCCAAAGTCTACCAGTAGCCATGCACAACGATTACCGAGCACCGATGGTCACCCCGTTCCCTATGGGACCATACGCCTCTTTCCCTCAGCTTTACCCAACTGGTTTTCCTTTCCATGGTTACGCTGCCCAACCCCAGAATTCGGCCGTCCCGCTGCACCAAGTGTCCTATCAAAACCAGGGTCAACAACCGTATGTCGCCCAACAGCCTTTCAATCACGCCCCAGCCCTCTCCTACTCCATTGAAGCCCCTCAACCACAAGCGGACCGGCCCGCCCGAAACAACAACCTACGAGTCACGCCAGCTCATACGTCGGGGCGCAACAAACCCCTGACTGATATCCTCCGGTTAACTCCCATACCCCTTGGTTTTAAAGGGCCCTCCAATATCGCCACATATGTCGGAGATGCCGATCCTTTTGAATGGATCCAGAAATTTGAGGCAGCAATGACTCTCCATGGTGAAACCGACCTCCTCATGTGCAGGACCATCCCCACGCTACTTGGGGGGCGAGCTTTAACATGGTACACCACCCTACCGACTGGTAGTATCGCTTCATGGGACGAGTTGGCGAGCAAGTTTCAGTCTCACTTTGCAACCAGTCGCCCTGTGCCAAAATCTGTCCACTCTCTAGAAAAAATACGCCAACAGCAAGGCGAGTCCCTCAGGTCCTTTTTAGACTGCTTTGATAAGGAGGCCCTACAGGTGCAAGGCCTGGACCCAAAAGTACAGGTACATATACTTCTTTCGGGTTTGCGGCAGGGTGCGTTCGCGTACGAGCTCGCCCGCCATGAGATCAATGACCTGGAAGAAGTCAAGAAGGTGGCCCAGGAGTACATGCGAATCGAAGAGTACAAAGGAAGCCGAGTTGATGACGCCCACAGTCAAGAAAAGGCAGTCAGTAAACAGAAGAACCAAATGGAAGAAAGTAAAAAAGGAAGCAAACCTGCCAAATATTCAAACCGCCCCCTGGGCGCGACACATCAGGTCGTCAGACACACGCCGTCCTACAAACGGAGTATAAGGAAGAATCCAAAAGGACCCAGCAGCCTCAGAATCCGCCTAAAGAAAACATCATGTACTGCAAGTTCCATCGCAGCAACGGTCATAACACTGAGCAGTGCAGGCACCTCAAAGACGAAATTGATGAACTCATCAAAAGCGGAGCGCAGAGGCGCGGAGGAGACGACCCACGCCCTTCTGGAACAGGAAGGCGATATCGTGAGCGCAACAAATCGCCTGAAAGAAGGAGAACGAATCAATCTGGCTCCAGACCCTCCTACAACCGTGATAGGAGAGAAGATTCCCCCAGGAATCGCAGAGCGCAAGCAAGCCCAAACCGTAGAGTGAGGCGTGAAGAAGTAGACGAAGACTCAGCCGCGGTGAAGCACAGAGTGATAAACATGATTTCAGGCGGACTGAGCGGAGGAGGAGAGACTGCGAACGCCAGAAAGAAACACTTGAAGCAGTGTCTGGCGGTCGCTGGCAAAGTCATTAGCAAAGCAAAGAACAGCCCGGGTCCAACCAGGCCTCAAATTGTTTGGGACAGCAGCGATTTGGGCGATGTCCTCCCAGGACATGACGATCCACTCGTCATTCAAGCTATAATCGCCAACTTCGGCGTTAATCGCGTTTTTATTGACCACGGCAGCTCAGCCGACATTTTGTTTTTACCATGCTTTAAAGCGTTAGGGTTTACTGTTGATAGTTTAACTCCTGTTACAGGTGAACTCTCATGTTTCAATGCTACCACCACAAAGCCACTGGGAGTGATTACCTTGCGGCTTTCCCTTGGAACGCCACCCACCTCACGATCCGCAGACATCCAATTTTTGGTGCTCGACACCTCATCAGCTTACAACGCCATTCTTGGTAGAAGGATGTTTGCTGCCTTCGAGGCAAGCATCTCACACCCCCACTTGGTAATGAAGTTCGTCGCCAGGGACAACAAAGTCGCCACGGTGCGGGGAGACCAAACGATAGCCCGAAGCTGCTACAACATATCCTTGCGGCCAATGGCCAAAGCTAGTTTCAATGATGAAAGGGCGCCCAAGCAGAGGATGACCTCGCCAGCAGAAAGAAATCCAGGCGAGGAGACAAAGGAGCGTGACCAATGTTTTTTGGTAGGATTTGATGCCAGAGATGATCCGCGCGTGGAACATGACAGACCCAGGCTTGATGGGGCGTTGGAACATGTTGTATTAGGAGACGCGGATCATCAAACAACAACCATCGGGGCCACCATCGACCCCGAAATGAAATGCAAGTTAATCAAGTTGCTCAAGGATAACAAAGATTTGTTTGCATGGAAGCCTTCTGACATGCTGGGTATCAATCCAGACGTTTGCTGCCACCGTTTGTCGGTGGATCCCAAAGCCAAGCCAGTCGCCCAGAAAAAGAGGAAATTCGGTCCCGACCGCCTGAGGGTGATTGATGAAGAAGTCAAAAGGCTCCACGTCGCCGGGTTCAATAGGGAAATCAAGTACACAACTTGGTTATCCAACCCAGTATTGGTTAAAAAACCAAACGGCGCATGGAGAATGTGCGTTGACTACACCGACCTAAACAAAGTCTGTCCAAAGGATGCTTACCCTTTTCCTAGCATTGATCAGTTGGTCGACAACGCGTCCGGATTCAAAATGCTGTCATTCATGGACGCATATTCTGGTTATAATCAGATTCCACTTCTTTAAGAAGACCAAGACAAAACGG